>NC_080171.1:86605633-86857595 GCF_950295315.1 Erinaceus europaeus | reverse complement strand
GTTTTACTTTGGAAAGAAAGTCCATTACATTTTCTCTCTCTGTCTTTCAGTTTTATTGATTACAAAATGAATCCCATCAGCCCTGCCTCACTTAGCATTTTTTTTTTTTTTGTCATGGTTCCTATCAAATACCTGGTAATGAAGTGAAATAAACAAGAATTAGAAGCCTTCCAGACCTGGATTTAGGCATGAACTTAAAAAAACAAAACAAAACAAAAAACTTGGTTAAGTGTACATGTTGCAATGTGCAAGGGCCAGGGTTCAAGCCCCTAGTCCCCACCTGCAGGGGAAAGGTTCATTAGTGGTAAAACAGGTCTGCAGGTGTCTTTCTGTCTCTCTTCCTTTCTATCTCCCCTCTCCTCTTGATATATGACTCTCTCTGTCAAATAAACCCAGAAGAAACCTAAGTGTCCAACAACAAATGAATGACTGAGAAAGTTGTGTTATATATACACAATGGACTACTACTTAGTTATTAATAATAATAAATTCACCTCATCTTGGATAGAGCTTGAAGGAATCCTGTTAACTGAGATAAGACAGAAAGAGAAGGATGAATATGGGATGATCTCATTCATGGACAGAAGCTGAAAAATTAGAACATAAGGGAAGTCAAAGCAGAACTTGGGCTTAGTTTGGCAGTAGGAAGGGGGTAAGGGGACATGAGGGTGGAGGAGGACCTAGGCAGGGAGTTAGAGCATTATGAAGAAAGCTGAGAAATTTTATACATGTACCAACAACTGTATTTACTGTTGACTATAAACCAATAATCACCCCAAATTAAAAAATAAGTAAACAGGGGCCGGGCAGTAGTCCACTGGATTAAGCATACACGGTACAAAGCACAAGGACTGACTTAAGGATCTTGGTTTGAGCCCCAGGCTCCCCACCTGCAGGGGGGTCATGTCACAAGCAGTGAAGCAGATCTGCAGGTGTCTATCTTTCTTTCCCCGTATCTGTCTTCCCCTCCTCTCTCATTTTCTCTCTGTCCTATCCAATGACAACAATAACAACAACAATAATAAGGAGGGCAACAAAAAGGGAAAAAATAGCCTTCAGGAACAGTTGATTTGTAGTACAGACACTGAGCCCCAGCAATAAACCTGGAGGCAAAAAAAAAAAAATTTAAAAAGCAGAAAAAAAAAAAGAACACAAGACTGTACTCTCTTTCTTTCTTGTTTCCTTTTCTGTTAAGCCTAGAAGCCCCATGGTGGTAGAAGCTACTCCTCTTCCCTGGTCCATCCCCTTGCCTGTGTATCTTACATTTTCTGGTTTGGAGGATCTATCTCTTTCAGACAGAAGCTGAAGAACCTGCCCTGTGAAGTCAGGAAGAAAATTAGCATTTTAGAATATGTGTGAAATTTAAGTGGAGCAGAAGTGTAGGCTTATAGAGGAGAGAGGAACTGTGAAGGAGGTAGAAAGATTAAGGTAATTTTATTTCTGCTTTCCAGCTTTAAAAGGGCAAAGAGGTCACTTTAGGTTTTTTTTTTTCTGTGAAACTCAGAAATTTAACTTGTGAATCTAGTTTTCACTTTTCCCCGCCTTTGCTTGGATTTAGTTTAATTTATTTAGTTTGATATATTTTACATTGTATATCATTATGTATATTATATACATACATATATTAAATATGCACACATACATGTTTGTTTTTGTTCCCACCACTGCTCTATTGGACCTTCATGCGTACACAATTTCACCATTTCTGGCAGGCTTTTTTTTTTTTTTTTCAGATTATAGGCAAAAATACAGAAGGAGAGACATCACAGGATTACTTTATGGTTGTGAAACTTTTTCCCCTTTGCTTTATGTATCCATGTGGTGACCAGGGGCACAAACCTGAGTCTTCATGCATAATTAAGTGTGTACTTTACTGGAGGAATTGTGTCCTGGATCCAACTTAGGCTTCATCTTAAAAAGCTTTGATGATGAAGATGTGGCAGGACTTCATTTGTAATTAATTAATAATGTCCCAAATGTTCCTGCAATGGACCATATGCTTTTGTATACTATCTATTAACCATCAATTTTCTCTCTTTTTTAAGAACATGCTTTCTTTTTAAATCTTGTAAAATTTTCATTTCTTTTATTTTGAATAGAGGCATACATTGAGAGGGAAGGGAGAGGTAGATAGACAGACACAGACAGACAGACAGATAATTATGATACTGCTTATGAAGCTTTGCCCTTTAGGTGGGGTCAGGAAGTTTGAACCTGGATCCTTGCACACTGTATTTGTGTTCTCAACCTGGTGTGCCACCACTTGCCCACTAATCAATTCTCTATCTATCTAGCATTTCCTTCCTAGATACCTTTTATTATTATTTTACTGGTATTAGTGTTTAGTTATTTCAGTGTTTAGTCACAGTGTACCTAATTTAGTCCTCAGAGCACCATTTAATGTTTAAAAACACCCAGTAAGTTTAAGCTATCTAGCAATTGGTAGAAACCTTTTTGAAAACCATTGTTTCCAAATAGGAGATAAACCAAAAAGAGAGAGGTGGAGGAGGAGAAGGGGTGGGGGGAGGGAGGGAGGTGATAACCACAGCAGTTGAAGATTCCTCTTTGTATGATGTTTCCATGCTGTGGCAGGGGTTTGAACCTTCAGTGTCAGACGGTACACACTCTACTGGATGAGCTACCTCCTTACTCCATTACTGGCATTCCTATCTATTTCTATGAAACTAAACTATGGGGTTAAATATAAGAGAAAGGCAATGTGGTCCCTACAGGCCAGACACAGCTTCTACCAGCCTTAATTCTTTCTCCCATTGTTACTATCAATTTATCCATGAGTGACAGAAAAATCAACATTTCAGTGCCTCATACAAGATAGATGTTTGTTTTACTACTGTTGTAGGAGGCCATATGACAACATGTCTAAGACCTAGGCTCCTTTCATTTTGTTTCTCTGTTGAATGTGACTTGCATTTTCATGAACCAGTATGACTGCCCTACTTCTGCCCAGTGTGCAAATAGTAGACTGTTTCAGGAGAAAGACTTGTCTCCTTTACATGCCTAATTTTTCTTTTTGTTTGTTTTGTTTTTTTCAGATTGAGATTTCTTTCAGTTACATCCCATTAGCCAGGACTTAGCCTCATAACTACAACTAGCTCCAAGGGAAGGTAAAAATTTCCCAGCTGCATGTAGGGGAATTCTATTTCTGGTGAAAGGGAAAGTGTATTTTGAAAGAGGTGGAGTAAAGTTGCAGGCTGTCTATGCTATGCTCAGTCTCCCAACTTTTATTTATGGAGGCACAGACACAGGCAGAGTTAGGTTGTAAGGAACTGAACCCACAAAGCCAAAGTTATTTGGATTGGAGGAGGGACTGCTACCAAAGGTGAAGATAAATGCAGAAATCACAATTGAGAAACACTTTCCAAGGTCCTTTAAGTGTAGATCACCTTTCTTTGCTAAGAGTGGTCACTCTTCCCTTTTCTGAATACAGTAGTAGAAAGTTGTCTTACCTATAAAATGCAGACTTGGTGTGGTATATAATCCTTGATCTTACCTTCTTTTTTCTTTCAATCTCTTTTTTCTTTCAATTTCATTTCTGTTTCCTTCTCCTGTTTGCTGTCTGTCACCCACACTGGAAAGAATGTGACTCCTTCTTTGTGTAGCAACTCAATGCATACTTAATTCACTTAGTATCTTTGTGGCTGGGTCATTCTCTGGACAAGAGTTAAATTGTTTGAGAAAGCTTGTTAAATCCAAGGTCTCCGTCTGTGTAATCTCTGGGTGCCTTTTTGTGTCCACTTTTATCCTGGGATAAAAATGAAGCTTTGCCTTGCGCAGAGGTGGTGAGTGGCTAGTTAACAATCATCAAGAAAGTACTTCCTCACAGTGTATAGGATACCTAGAGAACACCAGCTAGATATAGTAATGCAAATGATGGGAAACAGAAATGGACATTCATCTTGAAATGTTTCCCATATCAAGTCAAAGGGAAGAGATGATTCTGGAAGCTGATGGCTATCCAGTCCTGTGATTCTGAGTATTCACACAGTTTTCCAAACTGAGTTTTTCTTTTTCTTCTGGGAACCCTATGTTTCCAGTCTCAGAGATTGTGTACAATCTATATGACCTTCCTCTGTGTCTTCAACTTCATATGTGACCTTCTGGATGCAGAAAGCTGGAAGTAGCTAAAGTCCCTTGATTTTGCACATGTGGAAACTGACTTCCCAGGCTGGGAAAGGAATTTTCCTAGCTTGGACAGTATAACAAGTTCAAAGACATAATACTGAAACCTAGAATTTTGATTTGATTCCCTAGAATCAGAAGTAGTTCATTCTACAATCTGTCTTATTTAATTTATGCCTCTGGGCTTTGTTGGAATTACTCTGGCTAGTTTCTTCAAATTATCTTCTGTGGGCCATAGAGGTAAACTTTTGAGGGAGAAAGCCTGCCTTGCCTGAGTGAGGTTTTGGGTTCTATCTTGGGTACTAAATGAGAACAACAAAGACAAATGCAAAGGAACTCCATGGGTGATGGGGCTGGAGTTTGATCTATCTTTGTCTTCATCTTCCTTCATCTTATTCTCCCATTAAAAGGTTAAAAAGTGACTAAGTAGATGATTGAGTGGTAGGGCACAACTGTGAGACTCTGAGTAGGATTTCAAACACTGCATCAATAGATATAAAGTATAAAGTGCTTAACTCTAGGAGACTGGAATCTTGTTCTCAGTACCTACTAGGTGTGCAATAAGTAGCTGTATACTTTTTTAAATGAGAACAGTGACTTTTATTTTACATTTATTTATTTATTTATTTATTGCCACCAGGATTATCGCTTGAGCTCAGTACCAGTATGATAAACTCACTGCTCCCTGTAGTTATTTTTTTCCCTTTTTTCTTAGTTGATAGGTTATAAGGCTATTGAGAAGGGAGGGGGGAGAATGAGAGCTAGAGATATGCCTGTAACACTGCTCAACTACTTGTGAAACATCCCTTCTGCAGCTGGGAACCAGGGTCTTGAATCTGGGTCCTTGGGCATGATATCAGTATGAAGTCAACCAGGTGGGCCACTGCCTGGCCCCTTGCATGGCTTTATTCATTACTGGGGCCCCATAATCTTAGTGCAATGATTTAAAAATGATACTACTCAAAAATTATTTTTACTGAAATAAGATGAGTGAACTCTTAACAACTCCATAAGGGGCACCTTTATTAGTTTTTTCTTTGTTTTTAGTATCCTATTATATTGCTAGGTGAATATTTCTGAACTATAACACAAATCATAACAACTCCACTTGTACTCATGAATTTGGAACTTCTCAGATGCGGGTTCAAATTCACTCCTTAATTCTTTCTTCCATGTCTACCTTCTTAACTTACCCTAGGGCTAATATGAGCTCTTCTCGCCAGCTATTTATACTCCTATACATTTCCATCTTAGTTTCATTATTATTACATTCACAGTTTCTGGAATCTGTGTCCTTTGACTCTCCAATATCTCAGTCCTTTCTGCTTCTGAGAATTTAATTATTATCCACCTTACATTATGCTGTATATCCTTGAAAGGGCATCTCCACTTTCATCTTATCTTTGAGACCTTCCTGTCAGCATAGATTTGACTCCCCTTGTCTTTGACTCATCCTCATTTCTTGAAGATACTCTCTCTCTTGATACTTGCACCATCTTACCACCCAGATGGATGATGGATTTATGTGTCTGCCTTCCCTGCTGTGGCCCATAAGCTGCTGAGGATTTGAGACTGTACTCATGTCTCTAGTTCAGTTCCCTAATGCAGAAGTAGGTGTTCTGAGATTCTTAGATTGAAGCAATACATGGTTCTGTCCTTGCCAGATAAGGCCCTTTGCTTACTCTCTGCCCTTTAAAGACACCACTGAAAGGTGTTTTTTTTTTTCTTTAATTTGTCACTGCTAAATTACATTGATTAATTCTATCACTTCCATGGCTATCACTGGGGTTCCGTACCTGCTTGAAAATTTCACCAACCCTGGTGGGCTTTCTTCTTGCCTTTCTTTCTTCCTTCTTTGCGTCCTTCCTTTCTTTATTTCATTTGATAGTATAATGAGAGATTTAGAGGAAAGGGTGAGAGAGGAAAGGGTGAAATAAATTCATAAGCAGCACTTGTTCACTGCTTGTAAATCTTTCCTCTTGAAGTTAAACACCAGGGAATTCAACTGGGCATGATAATGGTTGTGCTCTACCAGGTGCACTACCACCCAGATCCTGAATTTTCATTTAGTTTTTCAATGTATGTGTGTGTGTGTGTGTTTAAGAGAATGATAGAGAGTGATACTAGAGCACTGTCTTAGCATATACTGTGCTAAAGATGCAGTCTGGGCCCTTACACATGCCAAGTTCAGGGATTTATCCATTAAGTCATCACTTGAGCTGCTATAGAATTTTCTCTGTACAAGTTGATATCTCTGTGTATACTCTTTGTTATTTTTACATGTCTGTTTTATTTCTGCTATATACAGTCAACTATCCACTTTCATATTATAAAAGCTAGGAATACAGGGAAGAAATGCTTGTCTCAGTCTTGACTCCACCCCAAACTTTTTCTATGACCTTCGGCAAGTCCCTCTTTCAGTTGAAATACCCATTCAGTTTCTATGTTTGTAAAGAAGGATTTGGACTAAAATTAGCCCATAAGTCACATGTGGCACTCAGCACATAGAGACTTTTCCTTCTTTGTCTACTTTTATTCTCTTTCTTTCTTTCTTTCTTTCTTTCTTTCTTTCTTTCTTTCTTTCAGGACTTGTTTGGCTTGTAGGTATATGTGTGTGTGTATGTGTGTGTGTGTTTGCAGATAGATTTCCAAATGGAAAAAAAAAAAAAAACTAGAGATGAGAAATTTCACACAACAGCTGGATTTACAACTTCTCTGGAAAAAATTAGAAGAGCTGCCAAAAGTGGGCTTTCTTTCTGCATGGCAATGTGCTGATGGTAGCTCAGTTGTGTTATCTCTTCTGAAATAGATGCAGACTGAACTCCCCTTCCCTCCCTCATGGTTACTCCCTGCAGCAGCATATCACCTGTCATTTATCATACTCTCATACTGCTGTGTGTGTTCCTCCCTCCTCAACTGAGTTTCACTAACTTAATTACCTACCTGGCATCCAAAGACTCAAAATTAGGGCTACTAAACAGCATGACTGGTAAAGGGTCCTTCATTTCTGAAATGAATAGTTCCAACCCTTCCTTCTACTCTATTTCTGTTATTCCCCCTTCAGCTTCTCTAGCTCCAAGACCCTCAAATCCCTATTTATCAGAGGGCAGGGCCAAAGGAAAGTGGCATTATCTTAACAATGGAACATATTTCCCTTCCTGTAATCCCTACATGTCCATCCTAATTACTTCCTTATCAGTCCTTAGGAGGACATACAGCAGGTAATTTGTAGAGGAATTGATGAGGCAATCTTCATCATTAAGAAGCATGGTGGAAAAGAACAGAGAAGAGGAAACTCCAGAGCCAGGAATGGGTGTGGGAGTATAGTTCTGGGTGCCCCTCTCTTTAATCTTGTGATCAGCTAGCATGGGTCTATTGATCACTTGGACTCTGGCCTTTCTGAGTTGATTCCTTGAAGGATTCTCAGAGAGGACGCCTAGACAATCCACAGTGAGGCAGGAGATGGGAGGAGGGTTGTCCTATATGCTTTTGGATGTGGGGTCAGACAGCAAGAAATGAGCTCCTATCTTTGTCTTGACATTCTCATGTGGACAATCCCCAGTAGCATTGTGAAGTCTGGAAAGGTTGACCAGACTGTGCGGTGCTGGCAGGAGTCTAACCTGTCATCAGCCTCTCCCTCAGGGATCAGGGCCAAGAATCTACACTTTAGATGGCGTCTCTTGTCTGCCTGTTTCATTGTTAAATAAGTTACATGAATGATGCTTCAATCTCTTGCCAAGCAGATGTTCCAACAATGTCTAAATCCTATCTTCTCAAATGTAATATTCCTGAGACATAACATGTTGTGTCCTAGGATTGTTGCTTCTTGGGATACCCACTTCATTGTTGTCTCTCAAAACATAAGGTCACTTAGAACTGGTTTTGTTCTCCTTAGTAAGGATGCCCTTCTCCAGTCTGCTCATTGCCTTTGGATCCTATTTCTTCATTTTGGAAGTAGACAAAGGGTCAATTTCCTGGACTCTTTTTTCTGTTTTAATAATAATATCTTTCTAAATTTTATTAGATAAGATGGAAATAAATGGGGAGAGAGTGAGAGAAAAGTGGACACTTGCAGACCTACATCCCTGCTCATGAAGTGGCCCCCTGCAGGTGGGGATCAGGGGCTTGAACCCAGGTCCTTGCACTTAGTAATATGTGCATTTAACAGGGTGCACCACTACCCAACTCCCTGTGTTTTTTTTTTTAACTTAAATTTCTATTGAATGGAAGAGAGGCTTTTGAATATAGCTCTATCATTTTATATCCCCTTTTTATATTTTATTTATTTTTGTTTTTTAATAAATTTATTTACAAATTTATCTATTGAATGGAGATAAGTCAAGAGGAAAGGGGGAAGATACAGAGGGATAGAGACAAAAAAGACATCTTCAGCCCCACTTCACTGCTCCTGAAGCTTTCCTCCTACAGGTGGGGACCAGGATTCCAACCCTGGTCCTAGTGTACTGTAAATGTGTGCACTTAACCAGGTGTGCTATCACCCAGCTGGATCACTTTACATTCTGCTGGGGATATGATGGCACTTCCCTACTTTTTTTGTCTCATCTCATTTTAATCTGCTAAAAGCTCTTCCGTGGCTATTCTTTTTTTTTTTTTTAATATTTTAAAATAGAGAAAATATCGATAAAACCATAGGATAATAGGGGTAAAATTCCACACATTTACTTTTTGTTTGTTTATTCTTGTAGTTATTGTTGTTGTCGTTATTGTTGTTGGATAGGAGAGAGAGAAATGGAGAGAGGAGGGGGAGACAAAGAGGGGGAGAGAAAGACAGATACCTACAGACCTGCTTCACTGCTTGTGAAGCAACTCCCCTGTAGGTGGGGAGCCGGTGGCTCGAACTGGGATCCTTACACCTGTCCTTGCACTTGGCACTATGTGCGCTTAACCCACTGCACTACTGCCCAACTCCCCACACATTTCTTACCACCAGAGTTCCATTCCACATCCCCTCTACTGGAAGCTTTCCTATTCTTTATCCTTCTGGGAGAATGGACCCAGGATCATTAAGGGGTACAGAAGGTGGAAGGTCTGGCTTTTTTTTTGCCTCCAGGGTTATTGCTGGGGCTCAGTCCCTGCACTAGGAATCCACTGCTCCTGGAGGCTACTTTTTCCCCTTTTGTTGCCGTTGTTGTTTATCGTTGTTGTTGTTATTAGTATTGTTATTGTTGTCATTATTGTTGAATAGGACAGAGAGAAATAGGAAGAGGGGGGAAGACAAAGAAGGGGAAAGACAGATATACACCTGCAGACCTGCTTCACCACTTGTGAAGCGACCTCCTGCAGGTGGGGAGCCAGGGACTCCAACTGGGATCCCCATTCAGGTCCATACACACTTAACCTGCTGCGCTAATGCCTGGCACCCACTTCTTCTTAACTACTACAGGAGATTCCAAATCTTAAGCACATTTTTCTATGTCTGGCAAGATTCAGCTCCAAGCCCACCTCTCTAACCTCCTTATTTTATGACCAATCTCTGCTTCTCAATCTGTATCAGTCATGACAGCTCCCCTCTTCAGTATTTTCAAGATATATTTCTAAATGCATCTTCTCTTGTTTGTTTGCATCCTCTGTCCTTCCCTTTTCATTTACTTCTACCTCCCCTCCTGCTCCCTTTCCCTGGCTTTCTCCCCTCTTCCTCTCTCTTTCCCTCACCCACCCTCTCCCTTTGCCTCTTCCCACAGTGTTGTCCCTAGGGTTTTTTGTTTGCACAACATTCCTGGCAGTATTGTAAAAATAGAAACAGAGATAATTTGAGAGGGAATGGGGAGATAGATAGGGAGAGAAAAAGAGAGACACCTACATCACGTCTTTACTTCTCATAAAGCAGTTGGGGGACCAATGGCTTAAATCTGAGCCTTTGTTTTGTACATGGTAATATGTGAGATCAACCAGGTGTGCCATCCCCAGCCCCAAGCTGCTCCTCCTTGATGGGACACTTTTGCTTTTTCTTTTCCTCCTGAAGATTCTAACATTCCTTTGAGCCTGGAGGACTGTGTATCCTCCTTTCACCTCCATAGTTGTGTTATGCTCCATCTAATGTTTTTCATGTGTGTTTGGCCATAATGTGGACTGATTAACACAGATTTCTCTCCATTTAGAAGGCTATGTAGTCATAGCTGCCTTGTTAATCATTATGGTCCCAACGCCTCGCCTCTATCCAGTTGATAGTTAGCCAGTTAGTAAATATTTACTGACGGATTAAATAAATTGAGTTAAATACAAGCAGATTCCACTCAGATTTGCTGGGAGTCTTAATTTCCTGATCCATAAAGTGCTTGTTATAAAGCATACCTAGTTATAACAAAGACTAAAAGAGAATAAAAAGCACACAAAGAAAAACAATTATATTGTTTGCGTTATTTTCCATATGAAAGAAATAAAGTCAGGGTGAGGAATGGAAGCCAGTCCTGGACTTACTGCATTCTGAAAGTATTGCTAACTCCTAATATTATTAGAATTTTTTATTAAATTATTAGAATATTATTAGAAGGTTTTCTGTGGCCATTGAATCCTCTTTCTCCCTTCTCAACATCTGGGTGAATCCAAGTGTGGAGACAAATGGTATTATTCAATTTATGGTGCCCCTTACCCAAATATGTTGGGAGGGACTTTGGTTAGCAGAATATTAAAGCATTTTCAGGAGCTAAGGTCCATCTTCCCTCAAGACTCTCTCTGGGAAGAGCCAGAGCCAAGACATTGATTCCTGCTATTGAGTGAAAGCAGGTAGGATCAAACAATGTACTGGTGGGCCTGAGGGAAGGTCTTAATTGATTGGCTGAGATGTCAGTTCACATTTGAGAATGTGGTTTCAAGGGTCAGAGGTGAGGCAGAACAACTGAAGCCAGATCATCTGAATGCAGCTAAGTCTCTCTCTTGTTTTAAAAATTTTTTTTTAAGCTATGTGTGCCTGTCCCTGTGCGTGTGCGTGCGTGCGCGCGCTCGCGCGTGTGTGTGTGTGTGTGTGTGTGTGTGTGTGTGTATGTGTGTGCACCAGCACGTGTGCATACAAATGGTTTTCTTTGTGTCTGTATAATGCCTATTAGGGGAACTAGATAAACTTTAATCCTCAGGACTGTCAATCTAACATCATGGCTAAAACTAAATTAAAAAAAAAAAAAACTACAAAGAAGTGGAATTGGAATACCTTAATATTTTTTTTAACCTTTATTAAATTCTAGTCTTGATTCTAGGAGAAGGAAATAGAATCATTCTTTCCATTTTAGTACCCGGAGGTCCTTATTATTGGATAGTTTTGAAGAAGTTTAATTACACCACCAGAGACAGGATGCGATGTGAAAAATGTCCACAGTTATCTGCATAGGTCCATAGCATGGGCTGTAGGGATAAACCCTTTGGACTGCAAGCTCCACCTCCCCCGGCCTCTAAATCTACGATGGGGGAGGCTTGGACACACATACTTTACACACATACTATCCCCACATGTAGCCAGTTAACTACTCTACTGCCCAGCATCCACAGAGCTGAAGGAGACTAGTGAGATTGGAAGCAACAGAGGGCCCTTGGGTCTGGATCAGAGGCAGAGAAATCTTCAGTCAGTCTCCTGTGAGAAGCAAGGCAAGCACACAAATTGAAAGGCAGAAATTCAGACTACCAGAGTGGGAATCATTCAGGCTCAAGTTCACCTGCACAGTGATACCATTTGTGACACAGGATGAATTTTCCTTGCACTCCAGTAGTTAGTTACTTTCTAGAAACATCTTTGTATAGCAGTCTTCAGTATAACATTGACATGTGCTGAGCACACAAAGGACACATCATAGGCCTGACACATCATAGTGATCATTAAAGTTAGGTTCCTGGGGGTCGGGTATTGGGGGTGTTGGTGCACCTGGTTGAGTGCACATGTTACAATGTGCAAAGACCCAGGTTCGAGCCCCTGGTCCCCACCTGCAGGAAGAAAGCTTTGCACGTGGTGAAGCAGGGCTGCAAGTGTTTCTCTTTCTCTCTACCTCTCTATCTCCCCCTACCTTCTCAATTTCTGACTGTCTCTATCCAATAAATAAAAATAATAAAAAATAAATAAGAGTTAGGTTCACTTGTGCATTTATTCAGTTCTAGACCTTCACCTTGGGAGCTAGTAATTTAGTATGAGTGTGACAGGACACTGCTGGTCCTCACAGAATGCAAGGCTATGCATGAGGGGAATAACCTGGTCCAGAGTATGGCTCCCTGTTTCCCAATAACTTTTTGTTAATCATCATATAGAAACAATGGGACCCAGATACTCAGGTTCAGGTAAGCAAGACAGAGCTGAAAGGCAGAGTGGCAGAAGAGCCAGGAGGTCAGAAGGCCAAAACAGAGAAAGCCAAAAAGGGGCAGAAGAGCATACAGGGGCAGAAATGGGCACAAAGGGGGCTGAAAGACCAAAAGGCAAAATGATTCTCATAACATTTAACAGTTTTCTTTTTATAGTCTTTGGTGGCTACCAGGCAGTCATGCAGTGATGAATACTTACTACATAGGTGGTGTAGTTTTACATTGTTTATCTATTACCTTGCAGGGGCAAGATGCCCACGTAGCATGTGTTGACAGTAAGTTGCTTTGTCTTTGGGGGAAGATTCACAGCCTGCTGCTGGTGTGATTGGGGTCTTCTCCACATTCCACCCCTGCTCACAAACACATCTGCAAGATGAACCTCAGGAAAAAAAGGGTTTATTTTTTTCCCTTGAGGCCATGCCTTTGAGCATGCCCCTTATACCTATATTCAGTTGTGTAGAACAATAACTAGTAGGGCAGAATGAAGCATATTTCTCCTTCAAACTTGGGTTAGCCTTTTTTTTTTTATTATATTCTTTTTAGAAACAGAAACTGAGAGGGAAGGGGGATAGAAGGGTAAAAGACAGAGAGACACCTGCATCCCTGCTTCACCACTCATAAAACTTTCCCCCTGCAGGTGGGGACAAGGGACTCGAACACAAGTTGCTCATTGTATGTGTGTGATTAACCAGGTGCACCAACACCTGCCCCCTCCAGGTCACACTTTTCTTCCTTCCCAGTATTAGGAAGGTTTTGTAAGGGACATGAACCCTGATTTGAGGTATAATAAGACTTGTTAGGTAGTGATGTGAGGGAAGGGGTGGGTAGAGGGAGCAGAATATATGCTAAGAGATACGTTGGTGTTCAAAAACCTAGGGTTAGTTCCTGGGGGGGGGGTTGTCAGAACAATTTTTGTCATTTTTTTTTTTCTTTCTACCAGATAGTGCTCAGCTCTAGGTTATGTTGGTGTAGAGGGGATTGAACCTGGGACTTTAGAATCTCAGATAAGAGAGTCTGTTTGTATAACCATTATGATATTTCCCCCATCCTACGTCATCATCATGTACATTCAAGGAAATCTTTCTAAATAAGAGGCTGCTTCGCTCATTAGGGGACACTTGACCAAATTGCGAGAGCATTGACTGTCACAACTTTTGGAAGAGAAGATGCTACAGGCTTTTTGTAAATTTATTTTATTATTTTATTTTATTTCAGGCCAGAAAAGCTTTTGAGTATTTTACAAGACACCTGACTACCCCAACAACAAAGACCTAGTCAGCCCAAATGTTAATAGAAATTCTGGGGTTGAGGCTCTGCTCTAAAATACATGAACCTAACCTGGTAATGAAAGTGGTTATCTATAGGACTTTAGTCATAGATCCATTCCCCATCCTGGTTCCAAATATCCCTTAGGTCATGGTATAGACTGCTTTTCTCCTAGAGCTGAGTATTTGTGATGGATTGGGTCTAAGACTTGGTTCCATTAATGTGATTTAGTCATTAATAATCTTTGACTGAATCATTTCAGCAGATTATCTACTTGCTTAGCAAGAAATTGCAGCAATGGTGATTGTAAAATTCAGGAATTGTATTGTTTGAAGGGCTGGGAAAGTCACAGAGAGTTATGTGACTGTCCTGATCCCTGCAGCCAGAGAAAAGTAAGTGGTTTTTCCAAAGACACAACTATTTTTGTTATTTTAATTTCTTTTTTTTAATATATATATATTTTTAATATTTTTTATTTAATTTATTTATTCCCTTTTGTTGCCCTTGTTGTTTTATTGTTGTAGTCGTCGTTGTTGGATGGGACAGAGAGAAATGGAGAGAGGAGGGGAAGACAGAGAGGAGGAGAGAAAGACACCTGCAGACCTGCTTCACCACCTGTGAAGCGACTCCCCTGCAGGTGGGGAGCCGGGGTTCGAACCAGAATCCTTATGCCGGTCCTTGTGCTTTGCGCCACCTGCGCTTAACCCGCTGCGCTACAGCCCGACTCCCTGTTATTTTAATTTCTAATATTTAAATATTTTAATATACCTTTAATAATTTATTTATTATTTATTGGATATATATTGAGAGAAATCAAGAAGGAAGAAGGAGATAGAGAGGGAGAGAGAAAAATAGACACCTTCAGACCTGTTTCACCAGTTGTGAAGCTTTTTCTCACTAGGCGGGATAGGGGACTTTGAATCTAGATCATTGTATCACATTTACTCAAATATAAGTATGCCACTGCTTAGCCCCAGGCACAAAAATTTTGTTGAGTATCTGCTCTTGACCTGGTCCCATCTATACCAGTCACTGCATACTTCCTACAGGCTCCGTCATTCCTCTATCCAACCTATGGACATCCACTGAGCACCCACCCACACCTATATGTGACATGCTGAAGTGCATGCTTTGGCTGTCACTTCAGCATTTTAGAGGAGCAGAAAATGGGGCTATGGAAGCGACAGTGAAGGACACCACCAAAAGTCACAGAACCCAGTTTCACATCTTGGGTGCCTGTTCCTCATGGACTGAAGTGACTGTGTCCCTTTCAGCAGCTGGACTGTAATATGGAATTTTGTCGGTATCTAGCAGAGTGAAGTGAAGTGAAGGAAGCTGACATACACAATGTGTGTTCCTGCTTAACGGAGTGGTGGGGGAGGTGAGTATTTGTATGCCTCAAGAATGTGCATGAGCAAAACAAGAAGCCAGAACATCAGGCTGCCCGTCAGCCTAAGCTGCCTCTGCACGCTTTGCATTTTAATTTCCAAAGGCTTTCTTTGATATTGCTATTATGTATGTCTTAGGCAGGCATGCAAAGAGGAGCTGGGATGTTCTCTGGATTGGCTGTGCTAAGTGATAAGGCATGGGTGGCAACTGTGTAGAGCTTGGGCAGGGAACAGAGGATCTGACTCCTTAATTAGACTTCAGGTAAGGAAAACAAATTGCTGTGAAAATGGAGATTTGTATAACTGATGGAGCCATCCAGAGTCTGGGAACACAGTAGCACTTTTTCTCCATGGATTGCTTTGAAAGGAGACAGAAACTACAGAGTTTAGTCACTAAGGAGGAACAGAGTGGAGCAGTGGAGTCATCTTAGACTTCAAAGTTAGGTCTTCCTTGGGGGGTGAGAACCATAGCTACCACTTCTACTATGCTCTATGACTTTGGGCAAGTAATTTAATCTTTCTGAACCTGTTTCTTAGTGGGTTGATTCTAAGAAGTAACTATGATACTAAAGAAAGAGTAGGTCTGTGGTAAGCTTTTTTTTAAATTTTCTTTTGAGTATTATGCAAAAAATAGTTATAATTGATGAATCTCAAACTTTGGGAATAAAGTCACCTCAGATTGGGGCTCTTCAAAATGATAATTTATGAGTTTCTGTCAGATTGTTACTTTTTGAATGTTGTGAATAAGAGCCCTGGAAAATATACATTCTAAGGAGTGCCCTGCTAATTGTTAACTGTGTAGCTTGATAATACAACGCTTAATTTTTCAGTAACCTGCTAGAAGCTCAGCCTTGGTTTCTTCAGCAGTGTAGTCTGAACCACAACCCTTGATTTCTGGAGTCATGGCTTTTTATGCATTTAATAAAAACACATGTCATTGAGAATCATGATCCTTAATGATTCTTACATCTTATCAGAATAAGCCCTCTTAGTGCATATGTTCACTCTTTGGAAGAGAAGAGATTTTTCCCAGGCTCCTTTGAAGGAAGCGATTTTCTAAGTGGTGTCCTCGAATAAAACAAATGTGTCTTAATTTGCCTCCTATGGTGACTGGTGAGTCCTCTCCTCTCAGGAGCAGCACAACAGTGCCTATCTGGGTTCTTTTGCAGAACTTTATTCTTAGATTGTACATTGTACCAGTGAGGTCTGGGAATCTTCACAGTCCTATATTTTTCTCAAGGCAGTATTGACTGGGAGGAAAAGCTGCAATGGCAGTACTCATGAATAACTGAGACACAGGATTTAGGAAGTGTGGACTTCCCTTGCTCATGGGGACTTCCTCTTTCCATCACAAAAAGTGGGCATTGAAGGCCGGGAGATAGCATAATGGTTATGCAAAAGACTTTCATATCCGAGATTTTGAGGTCCCAGTTTCAATCTCTAACACTACCATAAGTCAAATCAGTGCTCTCACCCCTCTCCCTCTCTCCCTCTACTTCTCTCTCTTTCTCTCATATATTTCATTAAAAAATAAATACAACACATTTAAAATTAAAATTAGGTCATTGAATATGTACATTTAAATTTTCTCCAGGGCCTCATTTATATTATTATTTTTTTTTTACTATCTTTATTTATTGGCTAGAGACAGTCATATGTTGAGAGGGGAAGGGAGATAGCAAAAGAGACAGAGAGACATCTGCAGCACTGCTTCACCACTTGCAAAGTTGTCTCTCTATGGGGACAAGCATGGCTTAACCCTGGGTTCTTGTGCATTGTAATGTGTACTCAAAATGTGCCCCCGCCTGACACCTATATTATCATTATACCCAGAGTTTCACTTGGGAGGTTTTTCCAAGTTGGGTCAACAAGAAAGAGTGACATTCCTCAGCAAATGGGACAGGACTATGTCAGCCTTAACGTAGGAACGTCCTTGTAACAGAGCCTCTTCAGACTCTGATGACTTCCTCAAATGATTTAATCCTCCATTCAGGACAGAGTCTTATACAGAATAAGGCTTGAATAGGGACATGAAGAGTTTGGAGTCTTCAAAACTGTAAAACTACTGTTTGTGTTGGATTAAGATTCACTATTTTAGTAACAAGTGCTGTGCAGTGTAGATTTATTTCCTGCCTGGTAAAGTTGTCAGTGTGATGTGTATGATAATTAAATTGAGGTGTGCTTAATATCTCTACAATGCGGACAATGAAACAGAGGTATAGACATCATAAGCATCTTCCCCCTGTCCCCAAATGCTTTTAGGTGCATCTTTTAGTTCTGTTTTTATTTTTAAGTGTATAGTATTGTCTCCATTCACTACTATAGCTTAAAAAACTATTAGTAGTTAAAAATGGTCTATAATATTATAAAATCAAAAGGAGGAGTTGTCAAAATAGCTCAGTTGCAGAGTGTGCTGCTCTGTCACCTGCAAGACCCAGGTCTGAGCCCAGCTCACACCACATTGAAAGGAGATTCAGTGCTTAGATCTCTTTTACATTCTTTCTCTGCCTCTCTGTCTCTATTGAAATAAATAAAACCAGAAGGGTATACCTAGTTTCATACTACATCCCCCATCAAAGTTCAGTGCCACTGTCTCCTCCATGATAACAACTATAATTCTCAAGAAGTCTTAGAGATAGTTCATTTATTCGTTCTATGAATTCATATCCATTCTTCTTTCCTATATATTTTTAAATACATGGTCTCTATCTCATAAATAAAGATTTCAAAATTTTAAAATCTTTATTTATGAGATAGAGATACAAAAATGGAGAGGAAAAGGGTTGACAGAGAGAGAGATAGAGGGACACCTGCAGCCCTGATTCACCACTCGTGAAGCTTTCCCCCTACAGGTGGGAACTTGGGTACTTGCACACTGTAACATGCACTCAACCAGGTGCACCACCATCCAGCCCCTCTTTCCTATCTCTTAACTATTACTTTGCTCTTAGATCTTAAGAATTCATTTTTGCTTTTGTTTTGTTATCTTCCATGTCTGAGGGAAATCCTGAGGTATTAGTCTTTCTCCACCAGTCTTACTTTACTTGTAATAATGCTTTTTTGGTTTATCCATATTGTCATTATGGCAGAATTTTATGTCCCTTTGTAACTGAATAGTAAACCATTATGTATTTATATCTTACCTTATTTATTCATTCATCTGCTGCGGGGCACTTAGGTTGTTTTCTGTAACATGACTATTGTAAATAATTCTGTAGTGAACACTACGGCGCTGATATTTCTTAGTGGCGGCCAGACAACTACCCTTAATCTTGGATTGCTTTGTAACATGTGCACTCTACCAGAGAGATGCCCACTGCCTGGCCTCTATTATGCTGGATTGATATTTAAGAAATGAAACATAAATGCTAAAGTAGCATCTTTTCATGGGTTTAAAAGGTGAGCTATGCCAGTTTTTGAAGAGAGAGACAAGGAGAAGGATATTTTCTGAAAACTGCTTTCTGCCAGATTCTTTATAAATCACAGCAGTGCTGGCTGGCAAAGTACTGCTATACCTGTTTCATAGGCAAGGAACCTGAACTTCTGAGTGCTGGCCATTTATCTATTTACGAGTTCATGATTGGGGCAAAGCTGGCAAACAATATATTCCTTTACTTTCTTAAGAACCTGAGTACATGACAGAACCTCTGTGCAGCTTTAATTAATTAAGCTAATTAATTAACTAATTAATGTCTGGTGGAGCTGGAGTCTTATACATGCAAAATTTCATTGCTCGGGGCTTCACTGATGTTCAAACAGAAGGAGGGAGAGGCATGTGGTTCAGGGGCTCAGACCAGGGCCACATACATACAAGCCCTATCCACAAAGCTATTTCTATGGTCCCTGGATAGTTGTTCTTAATGAAAGCTTCAAATCATTTCGCTGTTGAAGATTTTAAGAGGCTTCCTTAAGTGATTATGCTTATTACTCAAAATACTTAAAAGGGAAGAAAACCACTTTATAAATATCTCATATATCCCTAAACATTGTGAAATACCTTCCCTTATTTAGGTATCTAAGCAAGGATAGAGGTGATCAAGTCAAGAGATATTGATTGAAACATTAGGATTCACTGGATATGTTTTGAAGGGGTCAGTCAAGAGGTACCTTACTGAGAAATTCATCTCTTGTGAACCTGATATAGCATCTTAATTTCATGACATCCCTAGCTCAGTCTGTTGGGAACTGTTTCTCAAGAGTTTTCTTGACTGACACAAGTGGCCTTAGGGAACAATCTCTGGTGAAATGTTAATCAGTAAGAATCTGAGTTATAAAATATCAAAGGACAGAATACAGCAATGGTAGGTTTGGGGTGACTGGGAGATAAAAGATCTTAAGAAAATTTATTATTAAATATCTCCACTCCAGTTAAAGCTGAGTGGGAGAATCATGGATAAAATCTAGCCAACTTAGAGGTCAAGCTAGGACCACAGGACTGTGACTTAAAATTTGCATGGTGTAGGGTGGAGTTATATATATATATTTTTTGTTTGTTTGTTTGTTTTAAGTTTTTTTTTTTTTCCTCCAGGGTTATTGCTGGGCTCGGTGCCTGCACCATGAATCCACCGCTCCTGGAGGCCATTTTTCCCCCTTTTTGTTGCCCTAGTTGTTGCAGCCTCGTTGCGGTTATTATTGCCATTGTTGATGTTGCTTTCTTGTTGGATAGGACAGAGAGAAATGGAGAGAGGAGGGGAAGACAGAGAGAGAGGGAGAGAGAAAGATAGACACCTACAGACCTGCTCCACCGCCTGTGAAGCGATTCCCCTGCAGGTGGGGAGCCGGGGGCTCAAACCGGGATCCTTACGCCGGTCCCTGCGCTTTGCGCCACGTGTGCTTAACCCACTGCGCCACCGCTGACTCCCGGTGGAGTTATATTTTGATCTTGTCTATAGAGACCCAAATTGGTCTTCAGGAAATGGAAGCCATTATTTGGGCTTGACTTCTGATGCCTATATTCTTTTTTTTTTTAATTTTTTTATTATCTTTATTTATTTACTGGATAGAGACAGCCAAAATTGATAGAGAAGGGGGAGATAGAGAGGGAGAGAGATACAGAGACACCTGCATCCCTGCTTTGCTGCTCGTGAAGCTTTCCCCTTGCAGGTGGGGACCAGGGACTTGAACATGGGTTCTTGTGCACTATAGTGTGTGCACTCAACAGATGGGCTACCGCCTAGCCACCCTTTATTAAACTTCTGTTCAAAACTATATGCATTGTTTATCTCAATGCTCAGTGTTTTAATATCATGTCAGAAAAATAGTTGTCCAGGACTCAGATATGGAATCTAATTCTGACTGTGATCATAAGTAAGTAAAGACTTTCCATATCCAGTCTGAATTTTAAAGAGTCATTATTATATCTTTCTTTCCTTCTATTTTTTATTGATTTATGAATAACAAGTCTGTTGGATAAAAGAGGAACAATTTCTTTTTTTTCTTTTTTATTTAAGAAAGGATTAATTAACAAAACCATAGGGTAGGAGGGGTACAATTCCACACCTGATGCCTATATTCTAACCCCTATATCCTCATAGCTAATGCTGACCTTGGTCCTCCTAGGTTGCTGCTTGTTCAGAATGAATCAGTTTGTCATAGGTCTCTATGTCACTTCAACATTCAAGGTGGGGTGGGCAGATTAATGTTGCATGTGTGTCTGATTGTGAGGCATACACATTCTGAAGATTGCATTATGAAGACAATCAAATCCAAAGCCCCAATAACTAGGACTTGTCTATTATTTTCAGCAAAACATCCTTGGGGAGTCGAGCCTTAAGGTTTTGTCTAGCAGTGCATTTGAAATCTATTTTAAAAAATCACAACCTGTTAGGGAAGTAGTGCCTAGTGTATTTGTTTTGTTCCTAAAGAGAAGGAGATTTGCAGGTAGAGAGGGGTGTGAAGGGGAGCTTAGGAAGCAGTGACATTAGTGTCAAAGCATAAAAGGGAGAAGAGAGAGAGAGAGAGAGAGAGAGAGAAAGAGAGAATATATACAGGGCTGAAGACAATCTCTGTGGGTCTGGTTTTCAGGGCACTATACTTATTTACAACTTGCCTTGAGACACTCATATCCTATTTCACACTAGACATCTATGACTGCATCTGAGCTGACTATTGGTATCTAAACCTAACAGCATAGGTGAACCTTTCCCATGTGTTCTGTGCCTATGGGACTGGGCCATACTGGAAATCCCGATCTCAGGGAGATTTGGTGACTTTACAAGGTGATCTAGTAGGCAAGTATTGCTCTTGTATTCTGAGTTAGTGGCATCTGCTGCATTGTTTATTTTCCTTATGGGGTATTAGCCTATTAGTGCCCAGGAAATTTTTCTCAATGTCACCTAGTAAATATCTATTTTCTCTTCATGAAAGCCTTGAATATCATCTGTCCAAGAAACTTTCCAAGATTGACTCCCTAGGCCATGTTAATTATCCTTCTTCTAATTCCTTCTCTGTCTGCAAAAGCTTCTAGGGACGTGCTTATGCACTATGTCTAGTGCCTTTGCTGCCCTTGACCTCTCAACCCCAACCCCAACCCCAACCCCAACCCCAGCCCCAACCCTAACCCTAATCCCAAACCCAACCCCAATCCCAATCCCAACCCCAACCCCAACCCCAACCCCAACCCTAACCCTAACCTGGCCTACTTCCTCCCCTATTTGACCTCATGAGTTAACTCACAGACTCGGAGTTGACGCTCAGTAAATAAGAAAAAATCCAAATGGAATCACAAGCTCAGCACAAAAGCCCCAGAGTTTTATTTATTTATTTATTTATTTATTTATTTATTTATTTATAAAAAGGAAACATTGACTAAACCATAGGATAAGAGGGGTACAACTTCACACAGTTCCCACTACCAGAACTCTATATCCCACCCCCTCCCCTGATAGCTTTCCTATTCTTTATCCCTCTGGGAGTATGGACCCAAGGTCATCGTGAGTTGCAGAAGGTGGAAGATCTGGCTTCTGTAATTGCTTCCCCGATGAACATGGGCGTTGACAGGTCAATCCATACTCCCAGCCTGTCTTTCTCTTTCCCTAGTGGGTAAGGGCTCTGGGGAAGCAGGGCTTCAGGACACATTGGTGGGGTTGTCTGTCCAGGGAGGTCTGGTCAATCTCATGCTAACATCTGGAACCTGGTGGTTGAAAATAGAGTTAACATATAAAGCCAAACAAATTGTTGAACAATCATGAACCTAAAGTGTTGTTAAAATTTCGGAGGCTCTTGCCGGGCGGGTCTAGCTTCACGGCGGGTAACAGAGACGCGGAGACAACGGCTGGGCAGGGCAGCTGTATTTCTTTATTCAGGAACAAAGATTCACAAACTAAGACAAACTAATCACCAAACAGAACTCTGCTGTCTCTTTGCGGCGGCACAAGCACTCCCTCTTACTCTGTAACTCGGGAACTCTCCAACTCTGGAACCCTCTGGCCCTCTCTCTCTTCCTCTCGAACACAGGAACTCAGGAACTCTTGCACTCTCGAACTCAGGAACCCTCGCACTCTCGAACTCAGGAACCCTCTCCCGGGGTTCCTTCGGGGCGGGGCCAAGCGGGCCCGCGAAATTAGCAGGCCTGATCCAGTTCTCTTGGCGGGGGGAGGGCTAGAACAAACCAATGTAAAGCATACGACACTAAAGGATAAAATAGTGCTGATGAAGAGTGGGAGGGGCTCCATTTTGTAGATAGCTAGTAGGCATATTTTAGTTATATTTCAAAGGGTCTGTGGCTATACCAGTGCTTTTTTTCTTTTGTTTTTGCCTGAGCCTGAAATTTGATATGCAGGTGGATCCTAATTATTGTCTAGGAAGGTGATGTTATGGCTGGCAGAAGGACCAGAAAGCTGGATCAGGGAAGAGAGTAGCTCCTAAATATGGGAAAGGTGTATAAATATTGTTGACTGTAAACCCCAATGATTTTATCTGATCTGGGGCCCATATTCAGCAAAGGAGCCTATGTGACCTCTGCATCCCTGTAGATCTGGTAGATCTGAGCTCACATTCTGTGGTCATAAATAGGAATGTTCTAAGCTGCCCCAATATCGGGACCCATCTTCCTCAGGTGTAGCATAGAGTATATTGTCCAGCATCCATTCGGAGGATAGAACATTCTCTACAGTTGTTGATCCAAGTTGAGAGCAAGGTCCTATGGGGGCCCACAAAGGGGTCTCTTATGTTGTTCCTGATAGAAATGACTGGTTACAATATAGAGAGGGATTTAATAGATGTCTAGGCCCATCATGTCTGTTTGGGAATCTCAGGACTCCCCAAATGGGGCCCCAGCTGATGGGATGGCCTGATAGTGACTGAGGAGTCATCATCAAAGTGTGCCAGTTTCTTGCCCTTATTCAACTTTTGCAGTCCTTGCTTTGATGAGGTTAGCTTTGGAGTGAGAGAAGTGTAATAGGAAGTAGGTGAGGAGGATATCTAAGTCTAAGTAGACACTATTTCATTATGAACTTTTAACTGACTCAATACAGACTATTATGTATTTTTGCTTTCAGGTGTATATTTTGCCCTAATTCATAGATGCATGTTCCTAAGAACCTGCCCGCAACACACACATGCCCTCCCTCCTCAGGGCTCTTTTTGCAGTAAGTTACACTACATATTGTGCAGGCAGACAGGGGGATGGGAGACTGAGTGTCACCCAGTGGTATGTGTGGACACCAGGGTGCTATTACCACTGAAGTTTCTAAACATGGGTTCTCATATGAGATCTTCATTTCCTGTGTCAGGAGTTAGCTACAAGTATGGAAGTGACAGAGAAACATGAAACCATGTTAACAAACAAATGAGTGCCAGCAAGTCTCTGGAGTTTGCAAACTTCCATCTTGGTTCGAGACAGCATGGAGACAAGCAGGTGACCTCACAGCATTGATGCATTTCCCTTGGCTTGGCTAGTTTTCATTGGAATCCTGAGACATTTCAAATATGTTCAGAAACCTTGGGCTTCTGATCCTTTCTTTCTTTTTTTCTCTTTTCTTTTCTTTTCTCTTCTTTTCTTTTCCTTTCTTTCTTTCTTTCTTTCTTTTTTATTTCCTTCTTTCTTTCTTTCAAGACAACAGGATTGCAAGATTGCTACCCAGGGAAGTAAATGGGCTGTGTCAAAGACAGAGGGCAGAAATGAAGGGCAAGGCTGGGTCCAGAGTCCTGACCTTATGACCCTCCTCTCCCCCGTTTCCTCCTTCTTAAGAAGACTTGTGAGCCAAGACTAGAACAGAACTCATAATTATTGATCATTAATGAGCATCATCATTCTTTTTGCCATGTCTACATTCTCTTTTATTTGCTTTGTATCTTTCCAGTTTCCAAAGTAACACATATATTGTAAATGCAGAATTTAACGTATGGATAGATAAAAAATCAGTTTCACTTATTAAAATGAGAAGGCCACTATAAAAAATAAGTGCAGTGAAAGCAAAGTAGTGTTGTTACCTTTTGGCTAATTGGTGCTTGCAGGCCATGGGATTTGAATCTATGGCCATCTCTTTCTTGGTTGTTAAAGGCCTCAAGCAATTCACAGACACTTTCTCCCTGCATTTAATAAATGGTCCAAGATGCTAGAACTCTCTCATGTTGTAATTCTTCTTCCACTTGGTACAACTGGACTGTATGCTTATGCTCAGTGCCAGCATTAGTGCATTTCCTTACCCTTCACAAAACCCTCCCTAGTACATTAGCAGCAAGAGAGAAGTTGTAAAGGAAGGAGGCTTTTCTTTCTTTTTTATTTTCTCCTTCCTTCCTTCCTTCCTTCCTTCCTTCCTTCCTTCCTTTTTTTAAATTACCAAGAGCACTACTCAGCTCTGGCTTATTGGTGGTGCAGGGGATTGAACCTGGGACTTTGGAGCCTCAGGCATGAGAGTCTCTTTGCATAACCATTATGCTATCTACCCCCTGCCCAGAAGGAGGCTTTTCTTTTGAGAGGAGTAACACCTAATTTGTACCTCACACTGACAGGGTTGTTTGCATTCAACTTCTCCTTTATTCTTCTTCATGATGGAAAGATAGGCATTGTTACCTGTCAAGGTATCCTAAGGACTAACTAGTAGAACTCAAGCACACCCTGGTGAAGTAGCTCCAAAATGCTATTCATATAACTATTTTGGTGATAGAGGAGGTGGGCTCTGAGATAAGCCAGAGATAACCTCATTTCCACTAAGTGCTTTACAGCTGGAAAAGCTTCAGCAGGGCTGGACTATGGATAGTGTGAGAAGAGCAGTTGCTCATTTGATTCATGTTGGCAAGTCACCTGACTTCTTCTTTGGAAGTTTCCCCAGGTCACAGACTTGTGTTTGAGTCTGTTTCTGTACCACTGTTTCTACATTTAGAAAAGAAAAGACTAAATAGAATGCCTAGTCCACAGCTCTGTGCTTCTGGGTAGGTTTGTGCCTCATGTTCTTTGCTGAGGCCAGCAAGGGAGTGGATGGTGATTCAATGAGCTTTCAGACTGGATGGAGTCCTAGGAGCCAGTGTGACAGGCAATCTGCCTCTGGTGGGAAACAGGGCCGTGAAAATCATTACTGACTGGTCACAAGCAGGGTCTACTGGAGATGATTTCATTATGTGGATAAATTTAGAAATCAATTATAAAGGTTCTTTTCCCTCATGTCTTCTCGTAAACCAGCTGAGGTTTTTACTTTTCATTTATTTTTCTTTTTGTAAGCCTGCCATTATTGCTGACTTGTGTCTATGTCGGATACTGTCTCAAGCACTTTGCATGTAATATCTCAATTAAGTTCAGAACATTTTTCTTTTCTTACTTTGTTATCTCCCCCTCCTCCCTCCCCTCTCCTCTCCCTCCCCCTCTCCTATTTCTCCTTTTTTTGCCTACAGGATTATCTCTGGGGCTTGGTGCCTATCACTAGCTAATAGTGTCTACTAGGTGAAAAGTTACGGTAGAAGTAATTAGTACAGGACATTAAAATTCCCTCATATTTCTAATCTGCCTTTTTAAAAAATGATTTAGTAATGACTGACAAGATTATAGGATAAGAGGGGTACAGTTTCTTAACAATTATTTTATAGATAGATAGATAGATAGACAGACAGACAGAATGAGAGGTGAGAGAAGAAAGGGGGCAGTAGACAGTGAAAAAGGAAAGATACTACAGAACCTCTTCACCATCCATGATACTCCCCTATTGTCATCATCTACAGTGTTTGCATGTGGTACTAAGAGGAACCAGGGCCATGCACATGGTAAAGGCATATGTTTTATCAAGTGAGCCATGCCCTGGCCTTCTGGAGTATTTTTTTTTTCTTTTTTAGTTGTCATTAGGGTTATCACTGACACTCCTTGCTGGTACTATAAATCCACATTCCCCATGGCCATTTATCCTTCACCACCACCCCCATTTTATTTGGCAGAACAGAGAGACATTGAGAGGAAATGGTGAGATAGGAACAAATTTGCTTCATCACTTGTGAAGAGTTCCCCCTACAGGTGGGGAGCATAGTATAGGAGGGGGCCCTATCCAAGGGTTCCAGGACTGGGGGAAGTAGGGGCTCTATAGTGGAGATGTGAGGTTCCTGCTGTCTTAGGGTTCAAAAAGACAATCGATAGTTAATGTTATCATCACATTATTTGGTAATTGGGTTAACTTTGAAAAGTTCTTTTGTTAGGGTTTGCTGTACAGTACCCAGTATCTTGTATATAGCTGTGCTATTGGATGCTTCTGATCTACTTGGTCTAGGCTTTTGAGAGAGTCTGCATATCAAATACACAGCCTATATATTAAAAAGATTCAGTTTGTGTTTTGAAAAACTTTGAGACATACAATTGATTTCCCCCCTCTCAAATTAATTAACTAGTGATTTATATGTTTACATTTTGCTAGGAGTGTACATAAACACCATTCCCACCACCAAAAGACTGTGACCCATCCCTCCCACCCACTCCCACCCCCCACTGGCCCAGGAAGCTGCATGTATACCCCTCACCACAGGGTTTTTACTTTGGTGCCCTACTTACAATTTGGTCAGGTCCTGCTTTTAGTTTCCCTTTCAGATCTTCTTACTCAACTTCTGTTGATGAGTGGGGTCATCCCATACTCATCTTTTTCTTTCTGACTTAGCTCACTTAACATAATTCCTTCTAGCTCTGTCCAAGATGGGTCAGAGAAGGTGGGTTCATTGTTCTTGATAGCTGCATAGTATTCCATTGTGTATATATACCACAGCTTTCTCAGCCACTCATCTGTTGTTGGGCACCTGGGTTGCTTCCAGGTTTTAACTATTATGAATTGTGCTGCTATGAACATAGGAGTACACACCTCTTTTTGGTTGGGTGTTATGGAGTCCTTGGGGTATAAGCCCAGGAGAGGAATTACTGGATCATATGGAAGGTCCATGTGTAGCCTTCTGAGAGTTTTCCAGACTGCTCTCCACAGAGGCTGTACCAATTTACATTCCCACCAGCAATGTAAAAGGGTTCCTCTGTCCTCACAACCTCTCCAGCATTTGTTGCTGCTTTCCTATTTGATGTATGCCATTCTTACAGGAGTGAGGTGGTATCTTAGTGTTGTCTTAATTTGCATTTCTCTGACGATCAGTGACCTGGAGCAGTTTTTCATATGTTTGTTAGCTTTTTGGATCTCCTCTGAGAGGTGAATGTTTTGTTCATATCCTCTGCCCATTTTTGGATGGGGTCATTTGCTTTTTTGGTGCTAAGTTTGCTGAGCTATTTATATATTTTGGTTATTAGTTTCTTGTCTGATGTATGGCATGTGAAGATCTTCTCCCATTCTGTGAGGGGTCTCTCTGTTTGTTTAATAGTTTCTTTGGATGTGCAGAAGCTTTTCAATTTGATGTAGTCCCATTGGTTTGTTTCTGCTTTAGTCTTCCTTGCAATTGGGTTTGATTCATCAAAGATGTCCTTGAGGTGTAGGTGGGAAAGTGTTTTACCAATGTTTTCCTCTAAGTATTTGATTGTTTCTGGTCTGACATCTAGGTCTTTGATCCATTTGGAGTTGATTTTTGTTTCTGGTGAGATAAAGTGGTTCAATTTCATTCTTCTGCATGTTACAACCCAATTTTCCCAGCACCATTTATTGAAGAGAGCCTCCTTTTTCCATTTAATCCTTTGGGCCCCCTTATCAAAGATTAGATGTCTATAGGTGTGGTGTTTATTTTTTTCTTTCCCTATCACCTCATCCCCTCTCAAATGCTCTCTTTTCTATGATATGAGGTAAAACAAAATTAAATTACATTAAAAGGAAAGGCAAAAAATGGCCACCAGGAGTGGTGGATTTGTACTGCCAGCATTGAACCCTAGCAATAACCCTGGTAACAAAATAATAATAAAAATAATAACAACAACATGAGGAGGAGCAATATGTTATTCCTGTTTACATTTTTTGTTGCTCTTATACCCATATCAGAGTCCCATGGGAATATCCCCAGGGCTGCCTGGGCCCTGGCACCCTTGAACCTCTTTCTTCCTTGTATCAGTCTGTTTCTTTCAAGGACATGGGGCTGATGGGATAAAGTAACAAGTCAGGAGAGGATTTTTTTTTTTTCCCATAACAGAATCAGAAAGGATTAAGTAGCTGGGCAGCCAGGAACAGACACTGTTATGCTTGCCTTAGTTCCACGATGACCTGTCAGTCATACTAGAATAGCTTTCAGGAATATCCTGAAAGCAATCCTGGGAGAGGATTTGGTCTTTCTCCTTGAGTACAAAACCAGGCCTCTTGGAAGGCAGATCCAGAGATATTTCCAAGACTTAGACATTTCCTGATGTTCTTTATGTGCCCTTACATGTGAGGAAATAAGAGAGGGCTTGAGCAAGTTCTTGGATTAAATGTTCTTGTATCCATAGGCATGCACATACCAAAACAGCTTCCTGCCCATGAATTTACCTATGCAAAAATATCAGTGCACATAGAGGTAATTTTGTGCATACAGAATGAATGCATGGCAGTGTGTACATGATGTGAATCAGGTGGACACACTACGAG
Source organism: Erinaceus europaeus (assembly GCF_950295315.1). Lineage (NCBI taxonomy): Eukaryota > Metazoa > Chordata > Mammalia > Eulipotyphla > Erinaceidae > Erinaceus > Erinaceus europaeus. The sequence goes on along the minus strand of NC_080171.1, from coordinate 86,828,548 downwards.
TGTCCCATATTTCTTTGTGGCAGCTGAGTTGTCATTGTCTACATCTGTATGCATATCAGTACATGTATGTGCCATTGATGATGACAGAAATCTAAGAAAGGGTACACTTTTGCTGAATGTACATTTGGACATATACACAAGGCCCTGTCTTCTGTAGCACTGGAACCTGTATTCATGCATGAATGTGTCAATGTCTATGCATCAATGGTTGCTTTCCTAGAAGTAAACATGCACATATTTTAAAAAGATGTGCGTGAGAACACTTGTGATTTAGGAGCATAGATACATAAACACACAAGATCAGAAGGCTGGGCATGTCTGCAGGAATTTTTAGTTGCTTAAATAACTCCTTGTGTAGCTAAGACTCTTGCTCTGTATCCTTTTCTAGAGATTCTAAATGCCAGATACTCCCTTTGAGATAAACAGCTGCCCATTGGGACTGGATTGTGGCACACTTGGTTGAGTGCACATGTTACAATGTTCAAGGACCCAGGTTTAAGCTCCCAGTCCCCACCTGCAGGGAGGAAAGCTTCAGGAGTGGTGAATCAGGACTGCAGGTGTCTCTCTGTCTCTCTCCTCCATCCCCCCCTTCCTCTCCATTTACGACTGTCTTTATCCAATAAATAAATAAAGACAATAAAAAATGCTGCCCACTATAAGGCATGATGCAGCCTGGTAGATTCTAATGTACTTTCCCATCATACTTTGTCTAGCAACCTGACTATCTCATTATGGTAACATTGGTTGGAGCTAAACCAAATGTTTGTTGAAGAGAAACATTTGGAGAAGGTAGAAATCCTATAGTAGAGGTACATGAATGTGTGCATGGGAAACCATGCATCTTGTCGTGCATTTCTTCCTTTAATTTCCTAGTGACCTCATGAAGGAATCAAAAAGATTTAATGTTCCCATTCTACAGAACAAAAGCACAAATGCCTCACCTCTTGTCACAGAACCCAGGTCAGAATAGAAACAGAGGAATCCAGCTATCCTGTTTAAAAGAACTGAACAATATTTTATCCTGAAATAGAATTCTGTGATTTTACTGGAAATAAGAGCCTGGGATTTGAACCAATTAAAAAATATCCCAGTGGGAGTTGGGTGGTAGCTCAGCGGGTTAAGAGCAGGTGGCGCAAAATGCAAGGACTGGATCAAAGATCCCGGTTCGAGCCCCCAGCTCCCCTTCTGCAGGGGAGTAGCTTCACAGGCGGTAAAGCAGGTCTGCAGGTGTCTTTATCTCTCCCCCTCTGTCTCCACCTCCTCTCTCCATTTCTCTCTGTCCTAACAATGACATAAATAACAACAATAATAACTACAACAACAATAAAAAAAAAAGGGCACCAAATGGGAAAATAAATAAATATTTTTTTTAAAAAAGTGTCCCAGCAATGGACAGGGGAGAACTTGTATCTTAACATTTTGGAATAAAGTATGATTTCTTATCATCCAAAGCCTCTCACTAGCCTTTTCCACAGAGATAATAGATATCCTGGACTTTTTACTCACCCTTGTCTGGTCAGATTTGCTCAGCTCCAGCCTCCCATCTTGGACTGTGGAACTGGTGTTGTCTGCCCAGCAGACCCTACTGGAGGGCCTCTATACCTATATGGCCCCTACGGTACTGGTTCAGTGACCCATGATTTCTTCTGAGGCCTAGGGGTTATCCTGGGAAAATATGTAACAAGATGTAGTCTATGGAGATTCATGATCGTCGTGCTAGACTTTGACCTGAGAGCTCCCCCATAACATGGCTTTCTTTCAAGTGTTCCTTTTTCCTCAGCCCGGGTATCTTCATTTGTAATAATCTCATCCTAGATAGCTCTGAGAAGGATTTTAATATATTATGTCAGTAAAGTCTTTCCACAGTGCAAGAAAATTCTGGGAAAAAAATGGAAGGAAGGAAGGAAGGAAGGAAGGAAGGAAGGAAGGAAAGAAGGAAGGAAGGAGAGAAGGAAGGGACAAAGGGAGAAGGAGAGGAAGGAAGGGGAAGGAAGAAAGAGAAAAGACAGAGACTGTCTACGGGGCCCTTCCTTTCCTTATCTTTTTTAATCCATATTTCTTTAATTTTTATTTATAAAAAGGAAACACTGAGAAAAACCATAGAATAAGAAGGTTACAACTCCACACAGTTACCACCACCAGAACTCCATATATTATCCCCTCCCCTGATAGCTTTTCTATTCTTTATCCCTCTGGGATTATGGACCAAGGGACATTATGGGGTACAGAAAGTGGAAGGTCTGGTTTCTGTAATTGCTTCCCCGTTGAACATGGACATTGGCAGGTCGATCCATACTCCCAGTCTGTCTCTCTCTTTCCCTAGTGAGGTGGGGCTCTGGGGAAGCAGGGCTTCAGGACACATTGGTGGAGTCATCTGCCCAAAGAATTCTGGTAGGCATCATAATAACATCTGGAACCTGGTGGTTGAAAATAGAGTTAACATATAAAGCCAAACAAATTGTTCACTAATCATGAACCTAAATGCTGGAATAGTGAGATGAAGATTTGGGGGTCTCCATTTTATAGATAGTTAGTAGGCCTATTTTAGTTATATTCCAAAGGACCCATGATTATTCAAGTTTTTAATTTTTTTTCTGAGCCTGAAATCTGATATGCAGGTGGACCCTAGTTATTGTCTGGGGAAATGACATTATGGCTGGAAAAAGGACCAGAAAGCTGGATCAGGGGAGAGAGTAGCTCCCAAATATAGGAAAGGTGTATAAATATTTGTTACTGTAAACCCCATTGATTTTATGTGATCTGGGGCCCATATTCAGCTTAGAAGCCTATGTGACCTCTACATCCCTGTAGATATGAGCTCACATTCTGTAGTCATGAGTACAAACATCCCAAGCTGCCCCAATATCAGAACCCATCATCCTCAGGTGGAAGATTGATTATGTTGCTCAACCTCCCTTCAAAGGATGGAACATTTTCTACCGTTGAGGGCAAGGACCTATAGGGAACAGTAACAATGGAGAAAGGGATTTATTCGAGGTCTAGGCCTTAGATATCCTTCTCATCTGCTTCCTATTACACTTCCCACAGTCACTCCAAAGCTAACCTTATCAAAGTTAGGAATAAAAAAGCTGAATAGGGGCAAAAGACTTTAATGATGACTCTTTAGTCACTATCAGGCCACTCCATCATCTGGGGCCCTAGTCGGGGAATCCTGGGTCCTTCCTTTCTCTTCATGTTCAGCCTGGAATCCTCTCCTCCTCTCTTCCCTGCCATAGGGCACCATCTAAATTGGACCAAATAGTGTGGAATTGCAAGTCAATAAGGTCCTGCAATCATTCCACTGATGGCCTGGGGCTCTGTGCTTCAGCACTGCCTTATAAAGTAAAGGACAAGAGGCTAAATTCCAATCAAGGCCACTCAGAACAACCTGAACATGCATGGAGCTTATTTAAAGACGATGGAGACAGATTATGCTCCCAAAGCCACAACTGGAGTAATCGATATCCACTCATTCTCTCAAGTCAGAGCTACAATATGTCTGATTAGAGGAGAAGAGGCTGAGACAGATACAGTAGATCTTGCCTCTGGAATGTGTAAATGTCATTCTGTTCTATTATTCACATGATCATTGAGTACCTGCTCTAAGCCACATTGTAGGGAGATAAAGAAGGAGCAGGAGAGATAACAGCTTTTGTATTAAGAAACTTGAGAAGCAGAGGATAGCTGTGATGTCGATTAGCTAAAGTCATGATTATGATATAGTGTACTAAGCATAGTAGTGGAGAGAAGTATAGAAGTAGGCTATCCTAGACTCTGGAAAATGGAGATTTCACAGGGGAGGAGACATCTGAGATATGTTCCACGTTGCTACTGCTGCATAATAAATACTACCCAAATAGTGTTCTAAAATTATTTTTCAAAAATTAATTTCATTGTAATATTTGTATGTAGTGCCAGGGTATAAAGCAACACTTTGCATGTCTGCTCTACAATTGTGTCAATTCTGCAGTACAAATTTAATTTTACATTCTTATGAGAGGTGAGAGAGGAGAGATAAACACAAAAGCACCTGCTGTCTGTGAAGTTCCACTTGTCTCTGTCCTTGATACTGTCATGTAACGCCAGTGATCACACATAAATCTCTATACATGGTTGACATTTTCTCTGCTCACGGAGCCACTTGCCTGTTTCTTGTTTGATTTAATTTTTAAATTTATTTTTATTTTAATGAGAGAAAGGTGCAGAGAGAACCATACAGCATTGCAGAACAGATTACTGCTTATCTCCACTTTATGAAGGTATGGGGGTATTGAACCTGGGACTTAATAGCTTCAGGCATAAAAATCTTTCTCATAACTGGTATGCTGTCTCCCCTTGCCATTACTTCTTTTGTTTTCTTTCTTTCTTTTTATTTTTTATATTTATTTATTTCCCCTTTTGTTGCCCTTGTTTTATTGTTGTTGTAGTTATTATTATTGTTATTGATGTTGTCATTGTTAGATAGGACAGAGAGAAATGGAGAGAAGGGAAGACAGAGAGAGGATAGAGAGAGAGACACCTGCAGACCTGCTTCACCGCCTGTGGAGCGACTTCTCTGCAGGTGGGGAACTGGGGGCTCAAACCAGGATCCCTATGCCAGTCCTTGTGCTTTGTACCATGTGCGCTTAACCCTCTGTGCTACCGCCTGACTCCCCTCTTGTTTTATTTCTTAGTGAGAAAGAGAACACAAAACACTGATCTACCATCTATGGAGTTCTGTTAGTTTTTGCTGCTCTCAGTTGGTGCTGGAAGATTAGAGTCACAACCTCACTCAAGGCAGGCACTCTACTGCTGAGCCATCTTAAAACATCCTTTTCTGTCCATATTTATGCCAGCTGATTTTATCTGGGTAGTTCTTCTGCAGGACTGGGCAATCTCTGCTAAGCTCTCTTATGTCTGTGGTCATCTGATAATGGTCTGGAGTCTGCTGTTCCCTGCTCTAGCCCCATTCTCCTACCTCTGAAGATGAGCCTGAGTTTCCTTATTTTGTCAGTTGCCAGGTTCTCAAGAACAGCAAGAGAGACTGAGCATCTGTACACAAAGGCTTTTTCAAGTTTATGTTTCTGTTATTGTAAAGACTGTTCCATTAGCAAGAAAGCCAGAAAGCCAACTCTGATTCAGGGGGAGGAGAAATCAACTCTGCTCTGGATAGGGCAGCACTTTGTGCCATTACCCTAGTGTAGCAGTCAGGAGGAGAACTGTTTAGCTAGCTTGCTTACAGCTGAGATCTGAGGATGAAGACTTAGGCAGGGAAAAAAGAGTGAGAAGAACATCCCAGGCAGAAAGAATAGTGTGAACAAGATGTGGAGTTATACTTCTAAAGGCAGGGGACCAGGGAGGGAGTGACCCAACTGGAGCCACCGGTAAGGTACTGGATACTCACTGGTCTTGTTTTGATTGTATCAAATGCTATTTGATCCTGGTCAGTTCTCTTTTGATACATGGTGCAAGTGATTATAACTATAATGTGGAATGGACTGAGGGAGTGAGCAGGTGGCTTCATATGTTCTAAGGCGGAGAGACCTTTACATACATTCCACCACTGCTAGGACTCAAGCTCTAGAAGAATTATTTCTACCTGCTGTACTTCCATATTCTCATTTTTAAAACTAGAATAGGGAGTCTTACCTCCTTCATTTTCTATTTTAATTCTATATCAACCCATATTTATTAAACTACAAAAAATAATCTATCAGGAGGAAGACAGAGTAGAAAACAGTGATTCCAGACATCAATTTTTTTTCAAGAGCTAAGCTTTATTGTTTTTTTTTTAAATTAAGGATTTAACATTTACTTAAGGAAATTGCAGTTAGGTATGGGGAAGTCTGTGAACCACCCAGAGGTGTGTGGAGCTCAGGAGATCTTGAAAGTGGGGAATGTTGGGGGGCAGGTGGTAGTGCACCGGGTTAAGTGCACATGGCACAAAGTGCAAGGACCAGCATAAGGATCCTGATTTGAGCCCCCAGCTACCCACCTGCAGGGGTAGCTGCAGTGAAACAGGTCTTCAGGTGTCTATCTATCTCTCCCCCTCTGTCTTCCCCTCCTCTCTTGATTTCTATCTGTCCTATCTAACAACAACGACAGCAATAACAATAGTAATAACAACAAAAATGATAAACAAGGGCAGCAAAAGAGAAAAAAGATATTGTAGCCTACTATTAATCACAAATAAAAATTAAAAAATATATTGTTAAAAGAGAAAAAAAAGAAAGTTGGTAGTGACTGTGTGTTTGCAGAAGAAGAGTTTCATGTATTCCAGGAAGAGACATAGCATGAATAAAGACAAAGGGGTGAGGTTCTGCTTTGGGCTCATGGACTTTGGTATGAAGAACAGAGGAAACGGGTTTGGCTCTGCACGTGACACCAGGATGCAGTCATCATATAGAGATATTCCTCCAAGCCCAGCCTCTCCCAAGAGCTTCCAAGAGTGGGAGGAAAGAATGGCAAAAATGTTCACTCCTTTGTCTCTGCCCTGTTGCTAGCTTTTACAAGTTTCATTTTCCCTACCTCACCTACCACACTGCATGGTGTCATGCTCTCCTGACTCATCACATTTATTAACTGTCAGGTCTGAATTTCAATCACTAAGGTGCAGAATCCTTGGGCTTAAAGTGAGTGGATTGGAGATTGACAAATCAGACTTGTTCATAGAGACTCAAGGAGCCATTTGGGTAGCCTATTCAGAAAGGGAAAAATGAGCCCTGGATTTATGAAAGACTTCTATAAGTACACCACTCATGCTGTTAAATCACTTTTCAGAGTCAGCAAGACCCTTTCTCTCACTTATGTAAATCCTTATCACTACCCCCTTTTAATTCTTTAAAAAAATTTTTTATTAGTGTGGTCCGGGAGGTGGCACAATGGATAAAGCACTGGACTCTCAAGCATGAGGTCTTGCGCTCGATCCCTGACAGCACATGTACTGGAGTGGTGTCTGGTTCTCTCTCTCTCTCTCTCTCTCTCTCTCTCTCTCTCTCTCCTCCTGTCTTTCTTATAAGTCTTTAAAATAAAAAAAATATTAGTGATTTAATATTAATTTACAAAATTATGATATGACAGGGGTATAATTTTGTACCTTTCCCACTACCAGAGTTTTGTAGAATGTGTACTCAACCAGGTGCGCCACCACCTGGCCCCTCTACCGCCAGAGTTTTGTATCCCCATTCTTTCCACTGAAACTATAGTAGTTCTGACCACAAATATGGGTATACATTTGCCTATTTTTCTATTTTGAATTTCTTTATTGGGGGATTAATGGTTTATAGTCAATAGTATAATACGCTCAAATTTCCACATAACAATTTAACCCCTATTAGGAGGTCCTACTCTGCCATTATGTTCCAGGAGCTGAACCTCCCCCCAGATACCCCAGAGACATTTACTTTAGGGCAATACACTGACTCCAGTTCATGTTCTGTTCTGTCTTTTCCCTTCTGTTCTTATTTATCAACTTCTGCCTATGAGTGTGATCATCCCGTATTCATCCTTCTGTTTCTGACTTATCTCGCTTAAAATGATTCCTTCAGGCTCCATCCAAGATGGGGTGAAGAAGGTGAATTCACCATTTTTAATAGCTGAGAAATATTCCATTGTGTATATACCATTGTGTATATATTGTTGAGTACCTGGGTTGCTTCCAGGTTTTGACTATTACAAATTATGCTGCTGTGAACGTAGGTATACACAAATCTTTTTTTGATCGGTATGTTTGGTTCCATAGGATATATGCCCAGGAGAGGAGTTGCAGGGTCATAGCGTAGGTCCACTTCTAGCCTTCTGAGATTTCTGCAGACTGCTCTCCACAGAGATTGGACCAATTGACATTCTCACCAGCAGTGCAGGAGGGTTCTTTTGTCCCCACAGTCTCTTCAGCATTTGTTGCTGCTACCTTTTCTGATTTATGACATTCTCAAAGGAGTGAAGTGGTATCTCATTGTTGTCTTTATTTGCATTTCTCTGGCAATAACTTGGAACATTTTTTCTTATGGTGACCTTTCAGATCTCTTCTGTGGTGAAAGTTCTGTTCATACCCTCTCCCCAGTTTTTGAATGAGTTCATTTATTTTCTTCTTATTGTTGTTGTTGCTGTATTTGGTGAGCTCTTTTTAATTTGGTGTAGTCCCACTGGTTTATTTTTGTTTTGGTCTTCTTTTTAATTGGATTCATATAATTGAAGATGCCTTTAAAATTTATATGGGAAAGTGTTCTGCCAGTATTTTCCTCCAAGTATTTGATAAATCTTGATCTAGCATCCAAGTCCATGATACATTTAGAATTTACTTTTGTATTTGGTAAAATATAGTGGTTCACTTTCATTCTTCTGCATGTTTTAACATGGTTTTTTTCTAACACCATTTGTTAAAGAGACTCCCCTTTTTCCATTTAATAGTCTGAGCACGTTTGTCAAAGATTAGATGTTCATAAGTGTGGGAGCTGATTTTTGGGCTCTCCATTCTGTTTCACTGGTCAGTGTGTTTATTTATGTTCCAGTGTGTCTATTTATGTTCCAGTACCAAGCATTTTTTTTTTATTACAATAGCATAGCCCTGCAGTACAATTTGAGATCTGGGAGTGTGAGGCCTTTAATTCTGTTCTTTATGTCTTTTCGGGTTCCAGATAAACATATGTAGCTTTTGTTCTACTAAAGAAATTGGATGGAACCTTGATGGAGATTGTATCAAATTTGCATGTGGCTCTAGGTAGTGTATTCATTTTATTTTTTATTTTTTTTTAAATTTTTTATTTAAGAAAGAATTAGTGAACAAAAACATAAGGTAGGAGGGGTACAACTCCACACAATTCCCACCACCCAATCCCCATAACCCACCCCCTCCCATGGTAGCTTTCCCATTCTCTAGCCCTCTGGGAGCATGGACCCAGGGTCATTGAGGGTTGCAGAAGGTAGAAGGTCTGGCTTCTGTAATTGCTTCCCCGCTGAACATGGACGTTGACTGGTCGGTCCATACTCCCAGTCTGCCTCTCTCTTTCCCTAGTAAGGTGTGTCTCTGGGGAAGCTGAGCTCCAGGACACATTGGTAGGGTCTTCAATCCAGGGAAGCCTAGCCAGCATCCTGGTGGCATCTGGAACCTGGTGATTGAAAAGAGAGTTAACATATGAAGCCAAACAATTTGTTGAGCAGTGTATTCATTTTAATGATATTAATTCTTCCAACCGTTTGCCTGTTTTTCTATGGTCCTGCCTTCTCTTCTTTTCTCATTCTTAAAGAACACTAAATTACCAGCCCATGTGGTTTATAGCAAGTTGCTTCCTCTTTCTGGTTTTCATTCTCATCAGTAGTATGGTGGATTAGATCACTGATCTCTATTATTATTATTATTTTTCCTCCAGGGTTATTGCTGGAGCTCGGTGCCTGTGCTATGAATCCACTGCCCCTGGAGGCTATTTGCCCCATTTTATTGCCTTTGTTGTCAGTATTATTCTTGTTTTCATTGCTGCTGTTGTTGTTGGATAGGACAGAGAGAAATCAGAGAGGGGAGGGGAGACAGAGACAGGGAAAGAAAGATAGACACCTGCATACCTGCTTCACCACCTGTGAAGTGCAGATAGGGAGCCGAGGATCGATCCCAGATCCTTATGCCAGTCCTTGCACTTTGTGCCATGTGTGCTTAACCCGCTGTGTTATTGCCTGGCCCCCTTATTATTATTTTTTATATTATTCAATATCATATTCAACAGGAGTAATTTACAAAGCATGTAAAATGCAGTTGGGGATAGCTCAAATGGTAGAGTAAAGGAATTGCATGCTTAAGGGCTCCTTGTTTTCTCCCCGTTGTTATGTGCACTGGAGTGGTGTTTTGACTTACTGTTCTCTCTTTCCTGTGTAAAAATGTGAACCACATAGGACACTAAATAGACTTAAGAAAAAAGAGGAGTCAGGCAGTAGAGCAGCGGGTTAAGCGCAGGTGGCACGCAAAGCTCAATGAATGGCATAAGGATACTGGTTCGAGCACCCGCCTCCCCACCTGCAGGGGAGCCACTTCATAGGCTGTGAAGCAGGTCTGCAGGTGTTTTTCTCTCCCCCTTTCTGTCTTCTCCTCTCTTCATTTCTCTCTGTCTTGTCCAACAATGACAACAACAATAATAACTACAGCAATAAAACAACAAGGGCAATAAAAGGGAATAAATAAATAAATAAATAAATATTATATTTAAAAAGCTCAGGGGGCATGAGTATGAGATTAGGTAGAAAGTTCTGGTTTCTAAGTGAAGTGGGATATTTTGTCACATCTTTTATTACCCTGTTAAATGAATGATTTAACAACAATTTATAAAATTATAAGATTTCAAGTGTATTGTTTCACACTGCACCCACCACACACCACCAAACCACTATAGTTCTTACAAAGTCTGAGTCTTGTTGATTTTTGTTCCTCTCTCTTTTTTATAATTTTCTATATATTTGATACTGCATTATTTCCCATTGCTCTCAAAACAACTTGAGTTTTCTCATCTTGACAGTAGCAAGATAGGAGAAGAGTGAAGAGAGGACAGAAAACTGACAGGAATTATTCACTTGCTAAGTGTTATGTGAGGCTCCTTCACACTCACTCCTCTGCTTCTCACCACACTTATAAGAAATTGCTTTTATGATTCCGATTTTCCCTGTGGGGCCAGTGAGGTTTAGACAGGTAAACCTACCTTGTTACAGATCACCCTGTAAAACACAGAAAAAGCAAAGTAATTCTCAAACTACCTTCACTATAAGATCACATGCCTCATCCAGCTCTCTCCCATCTGAGAACTGTACTACACCACCCTAGCAAATGATTTAATCATACTGAAACATTAGAACAGAGCATTAGTACTAATCCTGGAGATAGGTGTGTTGATACTTATTTCACATCTGCTGCATTTTGCTTTTTAGCCCATCAAGCACAGAGAATAAATACTATTTGGAATGAAACCCTGTGCTTGAATTGATGTCCTACCTGTTGGAGAGGGAAGATCTTGAGAAAATTCAGGACTTGGAGGTGGGGGAATAGGATATTTCATCTAAAAATGGGTTATTCTATAATTTTCCTAGGAAGCTTTCCCATGAGTACTAAGGAGACAGTGAATTAAAAGCTCCTAGCCATAGTACTGGGCACAGTAGTCATTGTTGGAGGAAGTTATTTTTAATTTTCATTTGTAGGATGTCAATTGCAGTGCTATAAGGTAGGGGTAGGAAGAGTTACTGAAATTTTTTGGATGCCTTAGAATATAAGAAAGAAAAGAGACAGAATCCATACATTTAAGCCAAGGGGATATAGTGAAGTTAAATGACAAAGAAAGACCAAATGGGAAAAAAAAATCAGCACAGTGGGAGGGAAGTGCTTCAGGAGAGAATAACTAGGAGTAATGAGAATCAATTCCATCAGCCCTCCATCTATTTTCAAATCTAATCTGAGATGATATTCTTTTCTCCCTTGCCAATATCTCTTAATTCTTTTTCCCTCCCTTATTTAATCGAGTATAACTGCATTATTTATTTCTACCAAGTGAGTGGGGAAAACAGTTGCATGAAAAAGATGCAATTCCCAAAGGAGGTGGAAATGGGCAAATTAGAGACAAAGACTGAGAGATCAGCAAAGACAGATGGGGGCAGGGAAGAAGGGAATGGGAGTTTACTCCTGGGATATTCTCCAGCTGCTGCTTCAGGATAGGTCACAGCCCCCCCCTCCCCCCCACTGATTAGCTTTGCTTTTTGGTGGTGTGGGGGATTGAACCTGGGACTTTGGAGCCTCAGATATGAAAGTCTATTTGCATAACCATTATGCTGTCTACCCACCCCCTTTTCTCCCTTCTTTCTAAGCCCAACAGCCTCCCACACTCTGTTGCACCCTCAAGCATTTAACCTGTTTTGACTTCAGAATCTCCTACAACTGTGAAATGTCCAAATCATATAGACACTTCCCACTTGCCTAGCCCATGCCCCTGATAACTGTGGAACATTATCTCACCCTTTATGCATGTCCCCGTCTGCATTGTTTTTTTTTTTATATTTTATTTATTTTCTCCTTTGTCGTCCTTGTTGTTTTTCATTGTAGTTATTATTGTTGGTGATGTTGTCGTTGTTAGATAGGACAGAGAGAAATGGAGAGAATGGAAGACAGAGAGGGGGAGAGAAAGATAGACACCTGCAGACCTGCTTCACTGCCTGTGAAGCGATGCCCCTGCAGGTGGGGAGCTGGGTGTTCTAACAGGGATCCTTACCCTGTCCTTGCGATTTGTGCCATGTGCTTAACCCACTGTGCTACCACCGACTCCCTGATTTTTTTTTAAAATAATATCATCATGACTATCACTTTCTTTGGTTTTCCTTTCTCTGCTTTCCTGACCTGTGGTTTTTCTGAAGACCAAGAAACTCACAACATACATTGATGAATGTGTTGATTTGCACATGTATGTGGTGTGGGGGAATCAGGGATTGAACACAAAATCTTGTGTATGCAGGTCCTGTCCTCTTCTCTAAGGAACCTTCTCTGTCAAGATTCCACATAATTTATTGGGCACATACTGTATACAGAGTTCCAGGTATATTCATTGCCTAGACAGACAACCTGCTGTGAATGTTTGAATACTCCAGTGGATGAATGAATGAAGAAACTGAAGCAAGAACAAGGGCAAGTGCTTCTGCTGTTTAGTGGGGACTGAGGGGCATCTAGACTGGAATAGAAGGTCTGCAAATATAGCAGTCATATTTATCTATCTACCCAGGCTACCTATCTAACCTAGCCTGACACATTTTGAGCTATCTGTGCAGATTTAGGGGAGACATATTACAGAAAGAGGAAGATAGTAGTTACCTTTACTCACAGGATTATCTGCAGGACTTTGTAGATTTATAAGTACATTGGTGGATATAGCACTATTTTATCTCAATTCTCTATTAGATGTGATGTAAGCAATATAGCTTATGATTATCCTCCATGCAAAGCAGATTAAAAAAGAAAAAAAAACTTTTTGACAGTTATTTTTATTAGTGATTTAATAATGACCAGCAAGATTGTAGTATAAGAGGGGTAAAATCCCATATCATTTCCATCAACAGAGTTCCATATCCTATCCCCTGCATTGGAAGTTTCCTTATTATTCTTATTTATTTTAATTTTTATTTACAAAAAGAAAAAACTGAGAAAAAAACCATAGGATAAGAGGGGTACAACTCCACACAATTCCCACCATCAGAACTCCTTGTACTATACCCTTCCCTGATAGCGTCCCTATTTTTTATCCCTCTGGAAGTTTGGATCCAGGGTCATTATGGGGTGCAGAAAGTGGAAGGTCTGGCCTCTGTAATCGCTTCACTGCTGAGCATGTGCATTGACAGGTTGATCCATACTCCCAGGCTTCCTCTCCTTATTCTTTATCCCTCTAGGAATATGGACAAAAATTCTTTATGGGTTGCAGAAGGTAGAAAGTCTGGCTTTTGTAATTGCTTCTCTGCTAAGCATGGACATTGATAGTTTGATCCCTACCCCAGCCTGTTTCCGTCTTCTCCTAGTGGGATAGAGCTCTGGGAAGGTGAGGTTCCAGGAAACATTGGTGAGGTCATCTGCCCAGGAAAGTCAGGATGGCGTCATGGTAGAGTCTGCAACTTGGTGGCCGAAAAACAGTGATATAAAACAGTCTAAATTGTTAAATAATCAGGAACTAAAGGTAAGAATAGAGCAGATGGAACTAAGGGTCTTCCTGTAGGAAGAAGCTAGGAAGTATATTTTATGTATATTCCAAGGGGCTCATGATTTTAATAGTTTTTGTTCGAGCCTAATTGTTCTCAGGTAAACTAGTCAGTTAGTGCAGAGACAGTAGCACATGAAACTAAAACCCCTACTCCAAATTCAACATTTCTTAACTAACTCAGACTATATATTATTGATCAAGTCAAGATAAACAAATATATATACATATACATACATACATACACACACATATATATATCCTCTCTCACCCAACAGCTATTGTTTCATGAAGCTGTCCCAAAGGGGTCTTGGCATATGTTCTGCTAAGATACAGTGGTTGTTCCCTTTTCACTTCATTATGTTTAGAATTCAAGTATCAATCTCCTCTTCTTACTTTGCAGTGATGGACCTCCGTCTTTCCTGTAATGTGTATGCTTAACCAGGTGAGCCACCACCTGGCCCCAAATCTGTCTTTCCTACCAAAATCTTCCCACTATGTCTTTTTACACATTTGTTGTCCTCCTGCCATCTGCCTTTGAGATGGAGAAAGTGAGACAGCAAGACAGATAGAGGGTGAAAGAAACCACTACAGTATTCCAGCCTTTAGGTCCATGAATAATCAACAATTTGTATGACTTTATATGTTAACTTTTTTTTTCAGCTAGCAGGTTCCATGATGCCAACCTGACTTCCCTGGGCAGATGACCCCACCAATGTATCCTGGAGCCTAGCCTCCCCAGGTCCCTTCCCCACTAGAAAAAGAGAGACAGGCTGGCAGTATGGATCGACCTGTCAATGCCCATGTTCAGTGGGGAAGCAATTACAGAAGCCAGACCTTTCACCTTCTGCATCCCACAATGACCTTGGGTCCATACTGCCAGAGGGATAAAGAATAGGAAAGCTATCAGGGGAGGGGATGGGATACAGAGATCTGGTGGTGGAAAATGAAAGTTGTACCCCTCTTATCATATGGTTTTTATCAGTGTTTCTTTTTTATAAATATAAATTAATGAAAAATGAAACCTCAGCACCAAAGTTTTCTCCAATATGGTGAGGATTGTGATCACATCTGGGTTGTGGCAAAAATGGCAAAGCAGCACACTATCCTAGTGAACTACTCTGCCAGCCAGACATTTACCTTCTTGCATTTGTGGCATTCCTTTATTTGAAGTGCCCCCTGACACCTGGCATCTTGGTGAAATTTTGCCCATTTTCTAAAACTCCTCCTGAAGACTTTCTGGGTCTATCCAGAAATCATCCCCCCCCCCAAGTTTTCTACTTTGATTTACATCTATTTATAGTATGCCTTTTCTCCCATCCTTGGACTGAGTTCCCAAGGATAGAGTCCCTCAATGCCAGATCTCAGGAAATACTGCCTGACTAAATCTTTAAAGCAAAGGTATATTTGCACAGACTACCAAGGTAATATCTATTCAGTGTAGAAAATGTAGAGAAAAATAACTCAGAATATATTATTATCACCTTATCCCCCACCACCTCTGCTATCCCAGAGTATTTCTTTCAGCTTATATATACACTATTTATATCTAAAAATAAAGCATAAGACTGTAGAATTTCTATATAATCTTCCTCTATCTCTGCATGACAGTGCAAGATCCTTGAAAGTTCAAGTTTCTTTTTCAAGTATTTTTTGTCATTTACATTCTCCAGGGTATCTACACTTGGAGCCAGATAGTGAATCAGTTTCTATAGCATTATAGTTATATGAAAATCAAGTCATTGTGAAATTTCAAGTTGCCATTGCTTTTCTCTGTCCACTGTATGCCTTTCTGACTTCAGATATGAGACCAACTAATGTTAATTCATAAACATCTGTGTAACCTTCTACTCTGTGTTTAATTAATGTGGGGTGCACTGTAGCACAGAAGTTATTCAATAAAGTTCCATAAGAGAAGTGAACTGTATCAGCACATCATTTCAGCAACTATACATAAAAAAAAAAAAAAAGAAAACAGTGAAAGACAATGTTAGAACAGTGTGTATGAAATAATATGTAACATTTGTATCTGGAAGGTTAACTGAAGATTAAGACTGATCTTAATAGCTAATTTGTTTCATTATCTCAATATACTAATAGACTAAGAGGTATATGCTATTCTTATTTATTTATTTATTTATTTATTCCCTTTTGTTGCCATTGTTGTTTTATTGTTGTAGTTATTGATGTCATCGTTGTTGGATAGGACAGAGAGAAATGAAGAGAGGAGAGGAAGACAGAGAGGGGGAGAGAAAGATAGACACCTGCAGACCTGCTTCACTGCCTGTGAAGCGACTCCCCTGCAGGTGGGGAGCCAGGGCTCGAACCGGGATCCTTATGCCGGTCCTTGTGCTTTGTGCCACCTGCACTTAACCCGCTGAGCTACAGCCCGACTCCCGGTGTATCCTATTCTTATTATACTCTTAATGAAAAGGAAAATCAAAGCGTAAGGAACCTATACTATTTTTCTTGGACACATAATCTAAGTATAGGAGAGCTGAGATTCAACTCCTAGGAGTTGGTTTCCAAAGTCTATGGCTGCATGCAATATGAATTATTTCCTCTTGATGAAAACATAGAGAAACAATGAGTTCTTATCAGGATCATGGGGACCTTCCAGAGTATAGAATAAAGTTGAGTAGAAAAGGCTTTCCCAAACTCTATAAAAGCATCTTCAAATGCACTGAATTAGGAAACAGTGCATGTGGGAGATTACATAAATATTTGATCAGACTTAATATGTAAGTACAAAGAAAAGAATAAAGAGTAAGGCAGAGGAGAAATAAAGGTATCTGGCTCAGGAGATTAGGCTTGATCCTGATGGAGAATAAAGAACCCTGGGAAAGTAAAGGAACACCCTGTTCATATTTTTAAGTATGAAGGTTAATATTGATAACAATCTGAAGAATGGTAAGAAGGAAGGGAATTTGCAGGTGGGGATATAGTTGGGGTCTAATGGATAAACTCCATTTCTTCCTTGAAATCCACTGTATACCCTTTTCCCTTGCTGTTTTGTTAAGGCTGACGTATATTACTTGCCTAACTGGAGTATCTTTGACTGTTTCATTAGGATTGGTCTATGTAAGGCACCTGTAAAAGATTAGCATGGTGAAAGTCATGTCAGAACATTTGTTACAGCACCTCCTCCGTGATGTCAGACCTTGTTACTGTGCTATTTTACTGTAGACCTCAGCTCCTGTAAATCACTTCTATTTTATATCTGTGGTTCTTATTAGTGTTTTAGAATTCCCTTTTCTCATCTTCCATTCTAGCATGACAGTACACTTTGCTCTTGCTACCTTTGAAGTCCTTCATCATTGTTTTGCCTCCACCTACCCTTGGATGATTCATTTCATACCTATGTGTAAAACTTCACTGGAGATTTCCAGAGAGCAGATGAAATATTTATGGTTATGTTGTTGTAAGTGTTTCTGTAGAAAATTAGCATTTGATTTGGTTGACTAAGGAAAAGACAAAAACCAGCACACTTGAGCATCTGACATAGAACCAAAAGGTGGAAGAACAACTTTTCTCTCTGTCCAATAAATCATCTATCCTTTCCTGCTCATGGAGAGCAGTCCTCTGGGATCTTGGACCTTTAGACTTGAAATAAGACTTGGACCATAAATGTTGCTTGTTCTCAGGCTTTGGGTATGGACTGGAACTACTGGCCGACTGCTTGTCTTCTCACTTCTACAGTTATAGTAGTTAATTCCTTATAGAAAATTTCTACCTAAGATGTATTTAGAGATACAACTCCTGGGCATGGGAAATGAAAACAAGAGTAAATAAATGATACTACATGAAACTAAAAAGCTTCTACACATCAAAAACGAACTACACAAGGATAACCAAGCAACCTAATAAATGGGAGAAGATATTTGCTCATTATACATCAGATAAATGATTAATATCAAACACACACACACACAAACACACACACACACATATATATAGGATTACTACAGATCTATAAAAGAAACAAAAATAACCCAATTAAAAAATAGGCCAAAGAACCAAACAGTTTTCTAAAGAAGAGATACACATGAATAAATATTCCACTTCATTGATCATTAGAGAAATGTAAATTAAAACTACACTGAGATAGGGGGCAGGTGGTGGTGCACCTGGTTGAGTGCACATGTTACAATGTGCAAGGACCCAGGTTCGAGCTCCTGGTTCCCACCTGCAGGAGGAAAGCTTTGTAAGTGGTGAAACAGGACTGCAGGTCTCTCTCTATTCCTCTCCCACTATCTCCCCCTACCCTCCCAACTTCTGACTATCTTTATCCAATAAATAAAGATAATAAAAAATTACATTGAGATACTATCTTACAGAGGTTATGGAGAAAAAGGAACTCTGCTGCACTGCTGGTGGGAATGCAAACTGGTATAGCCTCTTTAGAAGACTGTATGGACAGTCCTTAAACAAATAAAAATGGAATTACTTTATGATCCACCAATATTACTCATAGGCATTTATCTAGTGGGCATTCACATACTAATTAGAGCAGACACATCTTCTCTTATGTTCATAGCTGCATTATTCAAAATAGCCAGAGTAGAAGCAACCTAAATGTCCATCAACAGATGACTGGCTAAAGAAGTTATAGGTTATATATTCCAATGAATACTATTTTGCAATAAAAAAAAGTTTATATTGTGCCCTTTGGGACAAAATCAATGGAACTGGAGGTAATTATGCTTAATAAAGTAAGTGAAACCAGTTGCTTTCACTCATATGTGGAATCTATAGAACTGATAAACACAAACTTGCTAAAAAAATACAAACATAACAGAAGCAAACAAACTGTAAGACCTGTGAGAACTTTAGTGGTTATCTTTGATAGGTGAGAGGGTTGGCATACAGAGTTTTGGTGGTGGGTATGGTGTGAAAATATATATTGTAATCTTACCATCTTGTAACATACTATTAACAAATAAAATATGATAAAATAAAAGTATTGTGCAAATATAGAACAACAATATATCTCTGTGTATTTGTATGTGATCTATTGCTTCTGTTTTCCAGGAGCGTCCTGACTTAGACACTCCCAAAGCTTTTTAATATGGATTTACAAAATTACAAGATAACACCATTCCCTCCATCATAGTTCTGATAACACCATTCTGCACCATTCCCACTATCATAGTTCTGAATCCCCAATCCTTCTATTGTAAGTTACAACAGTTTTCTTAAGTTTGCAGATATGAGTTAACTACTATTTCTCTAACTATCTATATAATTGTATATATTTGCCTATTTTTTTCCTATGGTCTTGTGCTCTTTTCCTTTCCAAGTCACACATACACCTATTTCTACATCTAAATGTTTCTCCCTTTTTCCTCTTCTCTCCTGATGGAGTTGGAGTTCAGAGCCCTGTGGTCATCTTCTCCTATCATTTCTCCCCCACTGGGAGTACTGACCAAAACATTACAGGGGGTGCAGAAAGTGGGAGTTATGACTTCTGAACATGGGTGTTGCAGGTTGATACATATCCCCCAGTCTGTTTCTATTTTTCCTTAGTGTGCTAGAGTTCTGGAGAGGTGAGAGTCTGGGACACACTGGTGAGGTTCTATGCTCAGGGAAATCAGGATGGAGTCATGATAGCACCTGCAATTTGGTGGTTGAAAGGCAGCAAGATACAAAGTGGGACAAAATGAATAGTGATAAGGAAACAAAAAGAAACAACAAAGCAGATGAAAATAGGGATCTTAAAATGGAAATAAGCTGGGAAGTTTATTTTAGGCATGTTCCTAGGGGCCTATGACTATCATGGTTTTTGCTTGAGTTTGATAGCTAACATGCATTGGAATAAATATGTTGTCTGAGGAGATGGTGTTGGAGTAGGGAAAAGGACTAGAAAATTGGATCAGGGGAGAGTAGCTTCCAATATTGGGGAAAAAAAATCTGAGTAAAATTAACTGTTTACTCCATCTACCTTTTTCAGGGCCCATGTATATTTATATTTAGCACAAAAGCCTCTGTAACTTCTGAGTCCCTGTAAGTCTGAGAAATTAATGGCTCCAGCTAGGAATAGTCCAAGCTGCACTCATTTCAGGGCCAGTCTTCCTTGAATGGGAGGGCAGGATGACCCAGTCTCCATTTAGGAGACTGGGGAAGTCCCTACCATTGCTACTTTATAGTGAGGGCCAAGTCCTGGGAAGGCTTGCAAGAGGGCTTATGATTATGTTCTTAAAGGAAATGACCTTTGGTGGAGAGAGGGATCCATTAGAGATCTAGGCCCATCATACTTGTGTGGAAATCTGAGTATTCCCCAACTAGGGCCCCAGATGATGGGGTGGTCTGATATTGAGCAAAAAAGGTCATTGTTAAGCGAACCAGTCTCTTGCCCTTATATAGCATTTGTTATGCTTTATTTATATGAGGACTTTAGACTTCCTCCCCATTATTTAAGCATTGAGTGCCATTTGTTGTACCCAACCAGAATTCGTTTTTTTGGGGGTCTGTCTTCTTTCGGCCTTTCTGCTATTTCCACACTAATTTGGTCTAAGTCTAATCAATTAGGGAGTTTATGATACCGTCTTTAGCAGTTCCACTAGGATGTCAGGCTTATTAGTTTTAAGTCTAATCACGCAGGGCTATTAAGTTCTATAGTTGTCCCTTGCTTTTTTTTTTTTTTTTTTTTCCTTTTAACCAGAGCACTGTTCAGCTCTGACTTATGGTGGTATGGGGGATTGAACCTGGGACTTTGGAGCCTCAGGCATGAGAGTCTGTTTGCATAAGCATTATGCTATCTACCCTTCACTAATGTCCCTTGCTTATGGAGACATGTACACTTGTACTCAGTACCATAAATTCTAGCTTGTATTTAGTATCTGTAACTTTGTTATATGATGTGCCATCTAAGATGGAACTAGATAGTCCCATGTGTTAGGAAAGATATCACCAGATTAGAGTTGGGAGGTTGACATCTCAGGCTCTGTATTTCTGGCTACAGTCTACAGTAAGAATTCAGTAGCTGTATGACTTGGGATGGCAGCACTAGTAGCTTTGATTTAGTTAAGATGAACAGAGGTAGTATCAGAGTAATTAGAGTAATCAGAGAGAAGAAATACCAAGAAATACTCCCAACATTTTTTGTAAATGGTCTTGTTCCTAAAATACTTCTCAGTGAGCTCATTGAGTCTGTCTTCTCTTGTCTGATGCTGTCTACACAGAGCTATTTGAAGTAGTCTACAAGAGATTGGTAAATATGCCCATGAAGGCAACCAGTGGAGAGATGAAATGATGCCATGTCTATGAGATGTATTTCCCATGTCAACTCACCTGGACTTGCTACATAGAGATGATTGTTCATAGAGGGTGGAACAGCTAATAGCAAGGGTGGTAGAAGTCAACATCACTGCTTATCTTTCTGTCTAGCATGGGAGTTCATCTCACATGATGTCTTCTCCCTCTGTGATGCAAAGACCATTTGCAAACTCTTTAGAAACACTCTTTGGTCCTCTGCAAATAATTTGCTAGAGGGTCAGCTGATCCCATAGAGTCAGAAGGCTGCTTAGTTACCCACTGGGGAGGTGTTACCAAGATGGCTGGGGAACCCAAGAGCTGTTTATTTTAATAATAACCTTCAGGAATTAAATAAAAATACAATGAGTGCCATAGATTAGGAAGAACAAGCCAATTAAAATCACAACACACCCCTGGGATTTGATTATTTCTTTTCCAAGAAGTTGAAAGGCGTCTGTGGCTGCTGAGCAGAATGGTGGTCTATGCAGAATCACTGATGAACACTGACCCTCTCCTTAGCTTTAGCAGGAGGTCGAGGGGGTTTGACCTACTGAATAGTGCAGAAATTGCAGCTTATGTAGGGAGACCAGTGAAAGGAGAAAAGGCAACTCCTGTGTTTCTTTATGATTCTAATATAAAATCAAGGTATTCAAAGTGGGAGGGAGGCAGGCAGGCACTGGAGTCAGCCTATTGCCGGAAGGCATGGTGCACCAATTCTCCCACTTTAATATCTGCTGTTTCATTTTATATTCATCATGTCAGCATAATCTGCCTTTATGGGAATCGTCTTGGTTCCCGACCAAATGCGTTTAGTCCCCCTTTTGCTTTAAGTTTGATTGTAATATGACTTGAAGACTTCAATGAAATGTTTATGTGGAAGGACTAGGGAAAGAGGAAAGGGAAAATGCAATTGGAAAATCAATCAGCAGGGACTTTCAAGAGCTGGCCTTGGTTATGTTACTATTTCTTTGACCTATTTTTAATGGACAAGGGACTGGCTCTCTGATAAGTGTACTGTACTGATTCCTTACTGCATGCCAAATAAAATCTACTCTATCACCAAACATTCAAATATCTTAACTCTGTGTCTGAACTACACTTCTCACCTGACACCAAACATTCAAATATCTTAACTCTGTGTCTGAACTACACTTCTCACCTGACACTCTGCTGTACTTCAACTTGGACATGTGACCTCAGTGTTCCAAGACAGCCAGCCCTCAGCCCTTCTCTTTTTCTCTTTTCTGCAATATGTCCCTGTCTACAACGTTCAAATTGCTCTGTCATAGGAGGTCTTAGGGCATTTGTCTTTAATGTCAAAGAATTCTGTTTCACCTTTGAGGGCCCTGTGAACCTTCCCTTACTTTTTCTTTAGTTCTCTCATGAGATTTAACACTATCACCACCATATTATTATTGATATGTGTATGCATGTATACTGTAACTGAGTGTATATGTGTGTAAGTGTGTGTTCAGGTATGTATGTATGCAGGCATGCTTTTATTAGCAGCAACTCAGTAATTGTTTATTGAGCACTTATACTGTTCTAGATACTTTCCAAAGCACCTGATATATGACAAGAAATGGTTCATGCAAAGTCCCTGATTACCCAGTGAGAGACGTATGAAATAGGTGTGGAAGGATACATGTAAGAGAGGCAAAGAGACAGCATAGTGGCTACACAAAACACTTTCATTCCTGAGGCTAAGAGGTTCCAGGTTAAATACCTGGCACCATCATAAGCCAGAGCTAAGCTCTGGTTAAAAAGAATATATTTCTAAAAGTGATAAATACTACTGAATATATATATATATATATATATATATATATATATATATATATATATGAGATACAATAGAGAATGAGAGTGTGGAGTGTAGCTAGTAGTGGCATAGCAACTCAGAACAAGTGCCATTTAGAATGCTGAAGAGAAGCCACCTTGTAAGCTCCAGATGGAGAGTTCCAGACAGATTGGACAGAAATTATGAATTCCCTGTGATAATAGGAAGCCTAGCTTATTTGATATTCAGCTGTTAGACTTATGGGGCTAATGCACATGGTGAGGGGACAAGAAGTTGGGCCATCTTAAATGGAGGTTTGTATGGGGATATGGGAAGGTGACTCCATGGAAGAGTAGACATCTTGCGTGGATAAGATCCTAGATTTCTTCCCTAGTACCATATAATATGGAAGAGTAGTGTTTTGATCTCTCTCTCACACACAAACATATATACACATATATGAACACACACACCACACGTACGTGTGTGTGTGTGTGTGTGTGTGTGTGTGTGTGTGTGTGTGTGTGTGTGTATTCTACTGTATGTACATATATTTTTTCTTAGTTCTGACTTATGGTGGTTTAAGAAATTGAACTTGGGATGTTGGAGGCTCAAGGATGAAAGTCTTTTTGTATATCTATTATACTATCTCCCCTATCCAAAAGTTATTTATTTTAAAATATTTTATTTATATTTAGTTATAGAAAGCCAAGAGCAACTCTAGCTTATAGTGTTGCTGAGGATTAATTGTGGGACTTCTGAGCTTCAAACCTACATGTCTTTTGGATAACCATTATATTGTCTCCCCATCCCAGGTTATTTATTTGTTTTAATGAAGAGTGTACATTTATGTGCATGTTGTCAAGGTGACAGGGAAGGGGGGGTTGAAAAATCTCTGTTACTGGAGTATCAGAAACATTCAAGAGGCTGTGTCTCCTTTTACTCCATATTCTGAGTTACTAAGCTGCCTGCAATTGAGCAGGTCATCAATAAAGTATGATGGGTGAATAATTCAAGTGAACACATGAATGAGTGAATGAGTGAGTGAAAATATAGACAGGGCTTTCTGCTTAGACAGTTTCCTTTTTGAGGTCTCAGACCCTTCCCCCACCTATCCCAATGGCATTTATTTTCTTTGTAATAGATTAAGTCCAAAGCTGTTCTCTGTGATTCAATATTTACTGTATTTCACACGCTGTTATTATCATTTAACATTTACTGTCTGCTGATGGTGCACTCATTGCTGTAGCAAACAAAGAGCTCAATCTAGTTTTGGTTCTTGGGCTAATTTAGTCAAGGGAAAGGAGATATCGTAAGAGCAACTGACCTGACGAAGTAGAAATTGCTTAAACTGGAAAGCTAGCTGGGTACAGCTTCTCTAATGACCTTTAGCAAGTGACCAGCCCTCTTTGACCCTCTATCTGCTTTCTAATCCAAATATAGGGAGAGCAGGTCTCTCCATGGCAAGACCTTCAGGCTCTGGCAGGGAGAGAGTTTCTGCAGGAATGAGTTCATATTTCAGCAAGCATTTCTCTGTTCCCTCTGCATTCCTTTATGCCAGGCGGTACAAACCAGATGTGGTCAGCCTGTGGGCTTTCTGTCAATTTGAGGATTCTCAGCACAGAAAGGGTCCCTCCAGCCAATGTGCTTAAGTCCTTCTATGTACATGTGGTATCTTTCTGAACTACTGAGTAAGAGACAAATGGGGTTCCACAGGCTATTGGTTCTGGGTTTTGTTGCATAAAGAGAAAAAGCGGGGGGGGGCAATGCATGAGCAAAGGCATTTACCATCATGTTTTCGCTTTGCACTGACCCAGCTCGGTAGTTTCCAGAGTAGCTTCTGCCAAGGTCTCAGGTACCTCAGCACTTGGAGGTAGAGTGCTGGGTGAAAAGTTTCTGGGGAGAAACCTGTCTCTCTTCTTCTACATTGGGGTTCCTGACAGTGATTAAAGAGCCACTGAACTCTCATGATTGCCCCCAGCCTAGTTCTTGGTCCAATTAAGTATACACTTGGAGCATGTCTGGTTGCTTTATCTTTTAAGAATGAGGTGGAAGGCTATTAGGAGGTTAGAGTTGTGGAATGACATGACCTGAATGACATTGTGGCAGGTTTTCCCTGGTTTACTTTGCAAATATAATAAGAGGCAAAAGTCATGGTGGAATAGGAAAATCAAGTTAAGAAGCCCTGTCTTAAGCCAGTTAAGAGAGAACAATGCCTTTGGTCAGTATTTTCAGTATACCTGAGAAGGATTGAATTTGGGTGGCTTTTTTTTTTTTTTTTAAGAAAGGATTAATGAACAAAAACATAAGGTAGGAGAGGTACAACTCCACACAATCCCCACTACCCAATCTCCATAACTCACCCCCTCCCATGATAGCTTTCCCATTCTCTAGCCCTCTGGGATCATGGACCCAGGGTCATTGAGGGTTGCAGAAGCTAGAAGGTCTGGCTTCTGTAATTGCTTCCCCGCTGAACATGGGCGTTGACTGGTCGGTTCATACTCCCAGTCTGCCTCTCTCTTTCCCTAGTAAGGTGTGTCTCTGGGGAAGCTGAGCTCCAGGACACATTGGTGGGGTCTTCAATCCAGGGAAGCCTGGCCAGCATCCTGATGGCATCTGGAACCTGGTGATTGAAAAGAGAGTTAACATTCGAAGCCAAACAATTTGTTGAGCAATCATGGATTCCAAGCTTGGAATAGTGGAGAGGAAGTGTTAGGGAGGTACTCACTGCAAACTCTAGTGTACTTCTGCTTTCAGGTATATATTTTGCAGTAGTTTATGGATACGTGTGCACATAAGCTCTCTCTCACAGAAACTGGTATATATCTAGGTTATGGGACTTTGTTAGAAAGTGAACCACCTGAGATGAAATTAAGTTCGGTGGCTTTTTGAAGGGCTTTCTGCTGAACTGGATAGATAGAGGAGAGACAGTAAGCAGTCAAGGATGCCTCAAGGTTTTTGCCATAATATTAGAAAGGTGGATTAGATTCTGTCCCTATTAATAGTCATAATGACAATAAATATTAATAGCTTGCTTTTGAGAGCACTTATTAAGTATCAAATGTGCTTCCCCTAAGAACTTTAAGTTATGAGCCTTGAAAGTGTGGTTCAGTATATTTTGGTGAATACATATTGTCTCAACCATTCTTTTTTACTGGGTGTCACCAGATCCAATGAGCAGAATTCTTTGTGGTCACTGGGAGAGCTGAATGATTATAGAAAAGTTCTAACTCAGGTTCTGCATGACTTTGACTCAAGCATGCATATTTGTGTTCATGTACCTGAACATGGCATGAAGTCTGGAGAGGCTATATGAATATTCTATCTATCCAGGTCAACTACCTATCTCAGAAAAAGGGTCCAGAGTTACACACAAACACTACTGAGATTTCTTGTCTAGGGGCTGTATGGTAGTTTACCTAGTAAAGGTTACAATTTACTGTATATAAGGACCTAGGTTCAGGCCTCCAGTCCCCATCTTCAAGGGGATGTATGTGTGTATATATGAGTAGGGGTTATGATCTGTGAGGCAGTGATGCAGGTGTTTGTTTCTCTCTTTCTTTCTTCCTTCTCTCCATATTTCCCCCTCTCCATATATATATATTATGTAAGCACCAAGTCCAGAAAAAAAAAAAGAAGAAAAGAAAAAAAGAAAAAAGCTTGTCTCTTGAGGAACTGCTTTTGTCTCTCCAAATAAAATCTCATTTGAGCGAAGAAGACCTGATAGTTCTCCTTACCATATTTTTACTTTATTCATGAAGCAGACTAATAGACCTTATCCTTCTAGAATTTGTCCTCTAACTGACACTGATATGAAAATATTGTATAATCCAGCTGCTATGGTACATCTGGTTCCTTACACCATCACCCTTCTTCAAATGAGGCGATATTACATGGGTGCAATTTAACAACAATACTATTAGAATGCTAACCACGTTTTAAAAGTATGTACAGAAGAAATGTTAGCATAAGCTGAAAAGTTAGATACTTTAATTGAGGAAACCTGACTGTACGACTTACTAGAAAGTCTTCTCACTTGTTATATGAAAATGTTGGGGTGTCAAGTATTTCTAGTCATGCAAACTTTCACTCCAGTACCCTTCTCTTAGTCATGTAGTATGTACACTGCAAAGAATGACACTTCTCCAGTGGAAGTAAGAGAAACAAGCTCAGGACAAATCATCTGTCATCTTTTCTTGTATAGGTGCCCCAGAAGCACCTTGGCTGGGTTAAATGGTCTCTTGGGCCTTTCAGTTCTAAGGTTTTATAGTTCTGCCATAAGCACTTCCAGCTTAGTTTTTAAAGTTCCCATCTGAATCCCTACTATTTTCATAGATGCCATTTATCTGTGTTCAGCTTCCTACTCTCTAGTAAGCACTTTATCCTCTTAGTTCCTAGACTCTCTTGTTGGGGTCACATGAATGACCATGGTTCTATATACAAGAGCACCAGCCCAATCTTGATTTAAGTTCTGCCTCTGTTACTCTTTTGCTTGAAACACTGTCCTCAGCTTACCTGTCTACAAATAGAACTGATTTTATGACTCATAGATTTAGAGTGTGATTGTGTGTGTGTGTACCCAGGTCCTCATGTATATATGTATGATTTCATCATCTGAGGAATTATTTTCACTGAGGGAGTGGGGGGAGATATTTTGCTGGAGCGTTTCCCAGTTGCACAGAACCTCACATGTATTACTGGAGTGCTAACCTGGGTCATGCTTATGAAAAGGCACATGTGCTACCCATTGTGCTATCTTTTCAACACAGAGATCATTGATTTGATATGGAAAAGAGCACATTAGAGGGGATTTGTTTCTACTAGAATAGGAAAAGAACAAATGCCTTCTGAGTTCCTGAATGTGTTTGATTGTTTTCTGTCCCCTGAGCAATGAGGCTAGACACATGTCTCACATAGCACCTTGAATCTTGTCTTGCAGAGATGTCTGGTACAGCAGCGGATATCTCACTGGTGCACTGGAGACAGCAGTGGCTGGAGAATGGCACATTGTACTTCCACGTTTCCATGAGCAGCTCTGGGCAACTGGCCCGGGCCACTGCTCCCACACTCCAGGAGCCCTCAGAGATTGTAGAGGAGCAAATGCACATTCTTCACATTTCTGTCATGGTGAGTGAGAGGGAACTTGGGGCAGGGGGTTAGCTTTGAAGACAGAGGGAGGTAAGGATGATGTGGGGCTATGGTAGAGCAAAGGGGAGGGGCTGTCAGCAGGTGGAGGGAAAGAACTGGCCAAATGCAAGAGGTTAGAATGACGAACAGAAGGTCAAATGGATTCTCAGAGTCACTTGGGCTGATGTATACATACCCATCATCTGTCAGCTGTGACAAACTAATTGTGCTTCAGAAAAGAAAATAAAGAGTCTCTAACTCCTTGGTCTTTTGGCAGACATCTCCAGTAAGAGCTGTTTAACATCTGTCACGTGCTTGGCCTGCTTTGTCAATGGCTGAGGTTCAGTGCTCTAAAATACATCTGGCCTTTCCAGGAATAACTGAGCAGGCACAATCAGTGAGAAACAGGAATGGGGCTGCACTGGCCCACATGCCCTTGATGTTCCAGTTACTTAACCTTCATAATACCCCCTGCAGTGTAGATACTGTTATACTGGGCCCTGGCTCCCCTAGCTGTAGTTGCTGTGGTCACACTTAGAAGCCCTTCTGCTTCCCTCATGTTATCATTGTGAATTATAGTCATAAAAGCAGAGAAATTCACCCAAAGTCACATAGTAGGTAAGAGATGGAGCTCCCTGCGCCAGGTGGCAGTGCATCTGCTTAAGTGCATATGCTGCCATGCTTAATGACTGAGGTTCAAACTCCAACCTCCAGGGAGGTGGAAGGGGGTAGATTCCCAAACAGTGAAACAATGTTGTAGGTGTTTCTATTTCTCTTTCCCTTCCCTTTCTGTCCATCTTTTTTTCTCTGAGTATTTTCCTTCCCTGCCAAATAAAAGACAGAGAAAAGAAAAATGGTCATAGGAAGTGGTAGAGTCATCATGTAGGCACTGAACTCCAGTAATAATCTTGGTAGCGAAAAAAAACAAAAAAGGGGGGGGGTATACTTTCTTTTGACTATCTGAGCCAAAGCATATGGACTGAACCCTGTCCTCAATGATCTTTTTCATCTTGTTGCAAGAATTTGCTTGTGAATATAACTTGTAAAATGTTATAAGCATTCTGCTGGGCACACATGTTGACCCATTATCTTATTGTGTTCTTATTGTGGGTTCATACAGTAAGGATACCATCTTCACATTTGAAATGAAGTGTTACATACAGAGAGGCTAAATGTCCTCCTATCTCTGTTGGCCCCTGAGTCTCCTATCTTTTTAAAGAAGGCTCTGAATGCTGAAGTCATTTGAATGTCTAAAATGTGTGTGGGCTCATACTAATGGTTTCTGTGAAAAGCTGTAATTAAAGCTTTTCACATCAGATAGTAAAAACCAAATGTAGTATATACATAGAGTTTAATGTTTTCTGGACAGATTAGCTAATAGCAACACATGACATCCACCTCTCATTACCTCAATGTTTGTAACTCCTCAAGCCACTGTCAGGTTATTTTCTCTTTTAACAGAGTTGCATGAGGGTAAGTAATATAATCCCCATCCTTGTGTGAGTAAAGCATGAAACACTAGGTATAAGGCCATTCCCTTGGCCCCTTCATTTATTCTTTCTCTCTAATAACCATTTTCAGTAAGAGTTTGTAATGGAATAGCCTTTGCTTTTTAGTCTCTGTTCCCTAGTTCCTCTTTAACATCGTGCATTAGGCCTTCCCATCAAGACTGAGAAAGAGCGTGGACTTTTTCTCATTTTGGAAACATACACACATACCCCAGCCAGACAGCAACTTTAATTTTGGACCTAACGCATGCTCATCATGTGGAAGAACAAATCAAGGCCTTTGTGTTATTCATGGAGTGAGTGTGATAGACTTTTCCCATGTATATATTTAGCAGATGTTACAGCCACATACCAAATGAGGACCTGCATGCCAGCTTTGGGGTGCAAGTTTGTACACACCACCTAAAGGCTCTCAGTTTGGTATTAGTAGTTAAGATGATTTGAGCGAGTGGGGTTGTACTTCCTTTAGTGTTTGTGACTGGGGATCAGTTTGACCAATATTCATTAGACATTTTACTCTATTTTAGCATAGCATTTAATTACACACATCTTCCTGAGACCCTACAACCTAGATGTAGAGAAATGAATTTTCTCTACCTCCAGGCCCTAGGTTTGGTTCCACTAAATCAGATTCAGTCTCCCTGAAGACTGTAGATATTCATCACTTTTCACTTTTGCTGAGTGGGAAGAAAAACTCTAAGAATCAGATGACTTTGAAATTACCAGTAACTCCGGATGTGGTTGTCAGAGTATGCTATCCTAAGGTTGAATGTTCAGACCCTCTCTGCTCACATACTAAATTGACCCAAGGCATTGATGACTGATCTCACCACTTATTTTCTCCCTTTAAAGCTCCAGTACATGTATCTTTTCTATCTTAGGGGACAGAATCATGGCCAGGTAATTCTGAGCCTCTCAGTACCCATTTATGGTGGCCTGGCTTCTTATAAGTGGATATTCCTGAGAGAATACTGTCCTCTATCTAGAGGTTGAACTACCTCCGTGTTATATGCATGGATTCCAGTGTCCAAGAGCGTGGGTATTTATTTCACCTCTGCTAATAGCACTCTGGGGATTCTTGGGCAAAACATTTAATTATTCTGTGTCATTTATCATCTATAGTATGAGACATGTACTACAACTTATTATGCATACTAAAACTTAGACCAAGCACTTGGTTTTATTATTGTAGCTTTTTCTTTACTTAGGTACTTTTATTTACCACTGGGGGCACTTTAGTTGAAATTATTTAATATTGATCATTATGACCTTTCATACCAAAGGTGAATAGACTAAGTTCCAAATATAGACCAAGGTCTTTATGGAATTCTCTAACTAGTCAGCTCTGCTTGGCCTGAAACATGGGTCTCTCATTGGCTCTGACATTGTCCTTACCATTCTGGCAGAGATAACTGAACAATAACGAAAGAGTGGTTCTTCTAATCAACCTTCCCACCTATACCTACAACTCTTCAATATGGCATTCACAGTGATTGTGATTTTTCTCTCAGTTTAACAGATTAGAAATTGGAGACTCAAGGAGTTTATTTGCCTTGCATAAGGCTGCATAGTTAAAGAGAAGACTGTCCTGGGAATAGGATTTCCTCATGACTCTAAACTCATGTCAAAGTTAATTACTCAGGTCTTCTTGGCTAATAAGCTGCCATATTTTACAATGTTTACACTTTGGTGAAGATCTAGTTTGGTTTATGATAAAACTCAAGTTATTCAGTCAAAATTTAAATAAGTCTAGAAACAAGGGTCCATGTTCTCTTTTCTGGGTGGGGGCAGGTAGCATAAGGGTTATGCAAAGAGTCCGTCACACCTGAGGCTTCACATTCCCAGGTTCATTCCCATGCACCACCATAAACCAGAGCTGAGCAGTGTTCTGGTTGATATATATTCTCTTTTCTTAGCACAAGCATCCTGAAGGAATGGAGGGAAGCCCACCCTTGCTTAGTTACTAGAACCAACTATAACCTATGCCTACTGGCTTCGAACCAGTGTGCTATAAACTCATGAACTGAACATTTATTGGGAGGTTGCATCACCTGCCTGTTAATATCCTTAGGGTCATGGAATAAGGTGGTATTTAGTGAACCCAAGGTGAGGAAAAGAGATTGAAGGCTCTTGCCATTTAGTTTGCTGTGTCATGTCCCTTCCTGAGCCACATAGGTGACATGATGCAAAAAGAACTGGGAATAAAATCTCCTTTCTTTTTCCTGATAGTTGTAGTCTGGAGGATAGTTGCTTACCCCCTCACCTTTCTGAGTCTTTATTTCTTTTATGTGTGGTGGTGGTGGTGGTGGTGGTGGTGGTGGTGTGTGTGTGTGTGTGTGTGTGTATGTGTGTTTGTTTACCAATAACTGCTCAACTCTGACTTATGGTGGTGCAGGGGATTGAAGATGAGACTTTGCAACCCCAGCTTTTTTGCATCATTATTATTCTATGTCCTCTGTCATGAGCCTCTATTTTTTTTTATTCAGTTCTCACAGCCTCTCTGTCTCTCTGTCTGTCTCTCTCTTCTTTTTTCTTTTTGCCACCAGGTTTACTGTTGGGACTCAGTGCCTGCACAACCACCACATGGTGGTTTTTTGTTTGTTTGTTTGTTTTTCTTTTTCATATAGAGACAGAGGAAAATAAGGAGCGACATGAAGAAACAGAAAGAGAGACACCTACAACACTGCCCCATAACTCATGAAGCTTCCCCTTTGCAGGGTGGCACTGGGGCTGGAACCCAGTTCCTTGTGCATGGTAATGTGTACTTGTAACTGAGTGTGCCCCTGTCAGTCCCTCTCACATCAAATTTTAAAGTGCATACTACTTTTGTATTCATTTTATAGATAAGTAATTTGAGATGTTAATAAAATCAGCAGTTATTAGTGTGAAATGGTCACATATTATTTAAGTATTAAAACCAATATTTCACCCTATGCAGGTTAATTCTGGACCTTCTGCGCCTAATCTGTATAGTAGGATGTGTATAGTAGACCATTAATTCTCACCTCTGGGCATTCATTGATAGTTTCCATTATATAGTATGAGTAAATTCTTACAAATAATCACCATTTGAAATCAGTAGGCCTATAAAAGGAGTTTATGACTTGGAAGTCAACTCTAAGGCTGAACAATGTCTTCATTGCTGGTATTATAATCCTGGCCAAATCAGTCCTATTATCTATAAAACCATAGTATTCTTCCTAAATTCTAAATAATTTTCTAAGTACTGAATGAAATTACACATGCAAATATCCTGCACAATGAGAATAATGACTGCCTTCATTGAAGACTTCTTGTCTGCTTCACAATTTCTAGGTGTAGCACATGCAGTATTCCATTTAATTATTCTAATACTTCTGTAGTAGTACTGTTATTGCCCCTCATTTACATACAGATGAGGAATTTGGGAATTAGGTTTTGTTCTTGCTCAAGTTCACTTCACCAGTGGGTGACGAAGATAGAATTCTAATTCTCGTCTTTCTAAATTAAGGTCTATGCTCTTGGGCATAATTTTGCATGCTGTGGTCCCTGACATTAAATAAGTGTTCAAAAAGTGATAGTTATTACCATAGTGCTAGCTGCATTGACAACACTGCTGACAAAATATTTTGATAAAGGGAATGAAAAGTAATATTTGGTTTGATATTAAATAAGAGACTTCTGAAAGTATATTTCTTTCAAAAGAACCATCTTGAAGAAAATACTGCACATTTGTACTGTTCGTTCCCAAAATCAGAACTGTTTGGAAGGGACCATATTTCCTTTCCACTCTGGGGCAAATATTCTAAGATTTTGATACATGCAGAAGTAGAATGACTTGAGTCATCATGTAGTAGTTGAGTTCCTTGTCACTGGGACAGTATGCAAGCCAAGGATAGAAATCCAATTCATCAGTATTTTGAAAGGGACAGTTGTTAAGTTAGGTGGCTATTATATTTCTCAAATTTAAAAGATATATGATTATATGGCATAACATTATATAGAAAAATACTTTGAAGATTATAAAATGCCACATAAATCTACAAAATTATTATTGCTATTCTCAATCAATAGCTTTGTTTAAAGAATGTATGTGATATGGGGAAAATACTTTTAAGAGGTTTCTGTGAAAAATGACTTTAGATCATTCCCTCAACTATTGCATTTATTCATTAAATGGCATATCATACATTTTTTAGCTCATCGATTTAATCACTCAATCATACAATGATTTATTTTCCGGATATACCTAACAATGAAAATTCTATCTACAAGAAAAAAAAAAAAAGAGTAAAGACTCTTAGAAATTAAACACAAGCTCAGAATGACCCAACTACATTGAGACTGGCTACTAAACCTCACTATATCTTTAAAGTTGTCTGAATACTAGTTTCATAGGTTTATAGATAAGACCTGAAATACAATATTTATTTTTGGAAATCACATCATAAGTGAAGCAATTGCTAACTTGGAAAGTTATGATAATCAAAGCAGTGGAGTCTTAAATAATAATGCTAACAAATGTTATAATGCTTACATAGTCAGATAGTAATGAACACATATTTAACTCAGTTCACTACTGCAATCATTATAATTTAGTCAATATCATTATTATTATTGTTTTAATTTTTGAAGAAACATTATTATAGAGAGGGTGACTAAAAACCTTGGACTAAGTGTCCAGAGGTTCATATTCTGGATCCATTAGTAATTTCTTGGCTATGTAACTTAAGTTATTTTCTTCTTCTTCCATTTCCATACTTGTAGTGGGCTGAAGATAGAACTTCCTGTTTTAGAGGGCTGCTCTGTGTTATTATCTTAGATGATGCTCAGAAGGCACATACATGATAGATCTTAACACATGGACAGACCTTCATATTTGAAGGACTTGGCTAAGTATAAATATAGTGCTTAGTCATGACCATGTGGTACTAGTAAAGTACTAAATGACTAAAGAGAAAGGGCATAGGTAGTGTACTCAACATTCATGTCTGAGGCCCTAAAGTTATAGGTTTCATCCATGACACTACCAAATATAGGAGCTGAGCATGGCTCTGGTGTGTGTGTGTGTCTTTCTTCCTCTCTCTCTCTCTCTCTCTCTCTCTCTCTCATAAAATTAAATAATAAAACAAAACAAAACAAAACAAAACTACTACAAAGGGAGTGACCTGAATGGTAAAATGTATTTTCTCTCAGTTCTTGAGGTTTTTCTTTGAGATCAAGGGCAGGGGTAGATAGCATAATGGTTATGCAAACAGACTCTCATACCTGAGGCTCCAAAGTCCCAGGTTCATTTCTCTGCACCACCATAAGTCGGAGCTGAGTAGTGCTTTGGTTTAAAAAAAAAAAAAGAAAGAAAGAAACTCAAAGAAAAGACAAAGTAATGAAGGAAACACCCAAAGGAAGATCATTTTTAAATGATGGCAGAAAGCTTATAGAACCAAGGAAACAAACATGTAGACATGTGATCTGTGTAACAATAAAAACCATGGCATCTCTGTGCTTGATAAGTAGGTCTGGCTGTTTCCTCCTGAGTCTCAGGATCCTCCTCTGTAAATTGAGGTCAAGTTTTTATCACTTGTCATGGATAGAGTACACAGTGCAAATATCCTAAAATAACAGTAGTTTCATGTCAGCTGTGATGAGGAGGAGAGACAGAGGAGATCCGGAGCAGAGAGGGAACACAATTCTTTATTCACACAGACACCTCAAAGTTGGGTGAGAGCACAGCAGTTCGAGCCACGTGGAGCTAGCCAAAATGGCCAACTCACACAGTACCCTTTTCTTCGTCTAATCACCTAGGTGAAAAGCGGGCAAGAGAGCTAGGGGTGAAGAAGAAGGGCTTTTATGGAAATGGGAAGGGAGAGTAGTAACCAAAGCACTCCAACTCTCAAGGGGAATTGACAATGCCCTGAGGGCACAACATGGAGGAACAGGCTCTCCAAGAATGTCCCAACTCTCACGGGAACTAGCAATATCCTGAGGGGACAACATGGCAGATGTGGCTGCATCTGCACAATTTCCCAGTAGTTTCATGTAAGTGGCTGATACTGATATTGATGATATAGATAACCCACTGTTTTCCTTTAGAAAGTATATTTTTTATTTTTATTTTTTTGTCTCCAGGGTTATCACTGGGGCTTGGTGCCTGCACTTTGAGCTCACTGTTTCTGGTGGCCATTTCCCCAACCCCATTTTTATTGGATAGGACAGAGATAAATTGAGAGGGGTGGCAGAGAGAAAGATAGACACCTGCAGCACTACTTCACCAATTGTTAAGCTCCCCCCCTTCAGGAGTGGAGCAGGGCCTCAAACCCAGATCCTTGTGTGGGTCCTTATCCTTAATACTATGTGCACTTAACCAACCAGGTGCATCACCACTAGGCCCCCTAGTTTTCTGTTTGTTTGTTTGTTTGTTTTTATATGGTGTCAAAGCTTTACTTAAGCAAAATACCATTGCCTCATGCCAAAATACTTATTTAAGTTTTTTATAGAGAGGAAAGACACTACATTGGTGCTCCACCATCCATAGAGATGACCATTTGCTGTCCATGTTACTCTTACGTGGTGGCGGGACTGGAACACAAGACCTTGAACGTGACAAGAAGTATGTACTCTACAGTATAAACTATTTCCATACCCAGAAGTTACAATGTTTTAAATACTACATATGTTTGTGAATTAAAAAAATAGATAACATGAACCTTGTAGCTTGGTCTTGACTTGTCTTAATAACAAGAGTTAATTAAAAACCTGAAATGTTCAAAATCAAGCCCCTTTTCCCCACCTGCATGGGGGGAAGCTTTAGAAGTAGTGAAGCAGTGTTCTAGGTGTCTCTTTTTTTTAATTTATTTTTTTTATTTATAAAAAGGAAGCATTGACAAAACCATAGTATAAGAGGGGTAAACCCCACACAGTTCCCACCACCAGATCTCCATATTCCATCCCCTCCCCTGATAGCTTTTCTATTCTTTAACCCTCTGGGAGTATGGACCCAAGGTCATTGTGGGATGCAGAAGGTACAAGATCTGGCTTCTGTAATTACTTCCCTGCTGAACATGGGTGTTGACAGGTTGATCCATATTCCCAGCCTGCCTCTCTCTTTCCATAGTAGGGTAGGGCTTTGGGGATGCTGAGCTCCAGGACACATTGGTGGGGGTTGTCTGTCTAGGAAGTCTGGTCGGCATCATGCTACTAGCATCTGCAACCTGGTGGCTGAAAAGAGAGTTTACATACAAAGCCAAACAAACTGTTGAACAATCATGAACCCAAAGGCTGGAATAGTGCAGATGAAGAGTTGGGAGGTCCTCCGTTTTTTTAGATAGCTAGTAGGCTTATTTTAGTTATATTCCAAAGGGACTGTGGCTATATTAGTTTTTTTTTTTTTTCCTTTTTTCCCCAAGCCTGAAATCTGATATGCAGGTGGATCCTAATTATTGTCTGGGGAGATGATATCATGGCTGGAAAAGGAACAGAAAGGTGCATCTAGGAAAAGAGTAGCTCCCTAATATGGGAAAGAGGTATAAATATTGTTGAATGTAAACCCCATCAATTTGATTTGCTCTGGGGCCCATATTCAGTTTAGGAGCCTATGTGACCTCTACATCCCTCTATATCTGAGCTCACATTCTGTGGTCATGAGGAGGAACATTCCAAGCTGCCCCAATATCAACCTATCCTCCTCAAGTGTAGCATAGAGTATGTTGTCCAGCCTCCCTTCGGAGGGTGGAACATTCTCTACCATTGTTGATCCAGGTTGAGGGCAAGGTCCTATGGGGAGCCCTCAAAGGGGTCTATTTTGTTGTTCCTGATAGAGATAACCAGTAATAATGGAGAGAGGAATGTATTTGAGGTCTAGGCCCATCATGCCTATTTGGGAATATTAGAAATCCCCAACTAGGGCCCCAGCTGATGGAGTGGTTTGATAGTGACTAAAGAGTCATCATTAAAGTATGCCAGTCTCTTGGCCTTTTTCAGCTTTTGCAGTCCTTGCTTTGCTAAGGTTAGCTTTAGAGTGAGAGAACTGTAATAGGGAAGTAATTGAAGAGGGTGTCTAAGTCTAATTAGATACTATTTCATTAGGAACTTTACACTGTTCACTGTAGAATATTGTGTACTCTTGATTTCAGGTATATATTTTGTCCTACTTTATGGAACATATGCTCTAGCTCATGGACTTGAGTCTATATCTAAGTTTTGGGACTTTGTTAAGAAGTTAACCACCTGGAATGGAATTAGAGTATACTATGAAAGGAAAGGTCTCAATAGAGTAATGAAGCTGAAGGGTTGACATTCCATGCCTGACATCTCTGGACACAGTCTGAAGTGAAGCATGCTGAGGTGGTACTTGTTGCATTGATTAGGTTGGGATCCGCAAATGCAGTATTATTTGGTGTGAATTGAGAGAAGCATGTAGGAAAGTCAGCCCCATCCTAGAGGTTCCAAAAATGGGGAAAATATAGGCTCTATAGAGGAAATGTGAGGTTCCTGCTGTCTTAGGGTTATTGCTATAATCACAATATTTGACAATTGGCTTAACTTTGAAAAATCCCTTTGTTAAGATTTGTTGAACACAACATCACCATAATGTATGTCCTTTGACATTATTTGTATATAGCTGTGCCACTAGTTGCTTCTCTTCTCCCTGGTTTATCTAGGCTTTTAAGAGAGTCACATATCAAAGACTCTTCCTATGTATTAAAAATGATTCAGTCTGTGCTTTAAAAACGTTGAGACATACAATCAACTTTTCCCCTCTCATATTAATTAAATAGTGATTTATATGACTACAAATTAACAGGAGTGTACATAAACAGCATTCCCACCACCAAAAGACTATGTCCCATCCCCTCCCCACCCCCACCTCCCTGCCACTCTGTGAAGCTGAACATCCACCCTCACATTCAACCCAGGGATTTTACTTTGGTGCCCTATTCCAAATTTAGTCAAATATTGCTTTGAGTTTCCTTTTCTGTTCTTCTTTCTCAACTTCTGTTTATGAGTGGGAGCATCCCATACTCATTTTTATCTTTTTGACTTAACTCACTTAACATAATTACTTCTAGCTCCATCCAAGATGAGTCAGAGAAGGTGGGTTCATTGTTCTTAATATATTCATAGTATTCCATTGTGTATATATACCACAGCTTTCTCAGCCACTCATCTATTGTTGGGCACCTGGGTTGTTTCCAGGTTTTAGCTATAACAAATTATGCTGCTATGAACATTGGTGTGTAGTTGTCTCTTCTGTCCCTTTCTCTCTGTGTCCTCCTTCTCCCTCAGCTCCTCTCTATTCTTATGAAAAATAGATAATAAAATAAGTAGAAATATTTTAAAAATCCTGTGGTTTCTTTGGCTAAGCTTATGGAAATATTAGGCTAATGAGCCCTGACCCTTGTCTTTAGGAAATGTGTCTTGTCTTGCAGAGCATTAAGGGACACAGAATAGAGAAGAACATAAGTGTGAAGGAAGAAGATTAAGTGTGGGGGTTGTTGTCAGGAGACCTAGTTTTAATTTCAGACTACTTCATACCAGCTTTAGTGATTTGGATCTATCTTACCCCTCAGAGAGTCTCTTTTGGTAATTTGCAATTTGGTAATAAAATTATGATAATAACATTGGACTGAGATAATGCATATAAAAACATTTGGCTAGACTTTCCCCAAAGAAACAAAACTATAAAAAAAAAAAAGGAAAAGAAAAAAAAAAGAAACAAAACTATAAAATATGGTTGAACTGTTGGCTTTGAAAGCTCTTTAAGCCTCAAAGAACCCAATTCTTTTCTGAGTCAGGTTTTGTCTGTTCTATTGACAAGCCAATTTCTGTAGATTGCAGTGACTAAACAGACAATGCTTTCTATTTTATGCATGTTTGATGTCAGCAGCTGCATCAGTGTCACTCAACTCTGTGTATTAGCTGATTCTGAAACTCTGAAGGGGACCTCCTAGTCAGAAACATTTGATTTTCATGGCAGAGGCAAATAAACCAAAGATTTAGTAGAAATTGGGGTTGCCTCTTAAAGATAATGTTCAGACATGGGATTCTTACATTGCATAGCCTAGGCACAATATGCAACTATAACCAAAGTCACTGGCAAAGGTACACAGTCCTTTCCAGAAAATAGGCATGTGAGCAACTACAAACAGCAGTAATTTCCCTTATGTCCATTTATAAGTGGAAAAGATTAAGCAAGAAAAATGCATTTATCCTCATACCATTCTTTTGGGCTAACAATCAAAGCCAGATTTAAAAAAAAAAATGACAAAGGCGTCTTGGAGAGAGTAAGAATCAATTTAAGAGAGGGCCTGGTAGTTCTTTTGAATCTTCTGTCCAAAATATAATACAGGAAAGAAATAATACTGGATGGTAGTTTGTATGTGAAAATAAAAATCCACCTGACCTGAGAAGTAGGAAGACAGAGATATAGGCAAGGTAGACATCCACCAATATTGGGCAACTGTTCTAGACTTGACATATAGAAACTACCAGGAAGGGAGAGAGAGAGAGAGAGAGAGAGAGAGAGAGAGAGAGAGAGAGAGACTGAGAAAGAGGAACTAAGTGTATGTAGAAACAAAAAGAGAAATTGACAGGGAAGACTGAAAAGGGTTCAGCAATAGAAGCAGAGTATAGGAAGGAAGACAAAGAATAAAGTACAGAACCACCTAGAAAAAGAATATTCGAACAAAGAACACTAAATAGAAATTAATCCTGAGGGACTGTGCATTGGCACACCTGGTCAAGTACACACACACACACACACACACACACACACACACACACACACACACAAACACACACACATTACTATGCACAAGGACCTGGACATTGAACCTGGGTCAAGCCCCAGGTCCTCACCTGTATAGGGGAAAGCTTCACAAGTACTGAAGCAATCCTGCCAGTCTTTCTTTATCTTTTCTTTACCTTTCAATTTCTCTTCTATCAATTAAAATAAAAAATAAATATTTTAAGCTAAAAAAGGACCTAGCTGAGAGAGATGGCTTAATGATTATGCAGTCTTTCATTCCTGAACTCCAAAGTCCAATCTCCCATACCACCATATGCCAGAGCTGAGTTTGCTTATTTGCTAAAAACAAATAAGCAAAAAGTTTTAAAAAGTAAAGAAAATGTGTCCTGGAGCTCCGCTTCCCCAGAGACCCACCCTACTAGGGAAAGAGAGAGGCAGACTGGGAGTATGGACTGACCAGTCAACGTCCATGTTCAGCGGGGAAGCAATTACAGAAGCCGGACCTTCCACCTTCTGCAACCCACAATGACCCTGGGTCCATGCTCCCAGAGGGATAGAGAATGGAAAAGCTATCAGAGGAGGGGATGGGATATGGAGATTGGGTGGTGGGAATTGTGTGGAGTTATACCCTTCCTACCCTATGGTTTTGTTAATTTATCCTTTCTTAAATAAAAAATAAATTTTAAAAAAAGTAAAGAAAAGAAAGAACAACTAAAAGAAAGAAACCAATCCTAGGAAAAAGGAGGGGTAAGTGGATTTAAGGTGTGAAGAGCAAGATCCTAGAGTCACTGAAAGTGGGGCAGGAAAGATATCACCCATCTGAGGTAGGGATGGTCTAAGCTAGACATGAGAAGAAGTAGCAGAGAAGCAAAGTGGGGAGGGATCAGTTAGGTTGGCAGAATGTTCAAGGGAACACCTCCCTGTCCTACTCTCCATGTCCTCTACTTCAGCCTCTTGTTACCCATTGTTTCCCTTCAGTACCCTGGGGCCTTTGTGTGACACTCTAGCAACAGGGAGTGGATGAATGTGCCCTGTGCACATAGGTGGAGCAGTGTTTATGCTGCTTATTCTGTTCATTTCCACAATCAACAGTGAAAATGGGAGATGGCCAGCTAATCCCACTTTTCTCCAGTTTCTCTGGTCTCCAGAAAGCACTTTGGTTTGTTGGAAATAATGTGGGTTTGGAGACTGACTCTTGTGTTTAAATCATGATTTCCCCTTGTTTCTGTTTGCCCTTAGGCACATTTCTGAACTTCTGTGATCCTTATTTTGTCTTGAATTCTCACTAAGGCTGTGGACGCTTTATTCATGAGGCTAAGGATGCTTTATTCATAGGGCTGAGGGGAGAAACAAATGATAAAAGGCATATGAACTATCTTAGAAAAGTGCTTAGAGGCAATTCCTGTCTTTTGCCTTTCCCTTTTAAAATATTTCCTCTTAATTTCTCATCACACTTGATGTTCCCAAATACTCCTTCAGCTAAGTAAGTTGGGCAAGAGTTATTAAGAATATTGACTCTAAAATATGGACATAAATAATTGACTAAATAAATGGGATAAATGATATAGCTTTTCCTTACAGTAGAATCCCAGTTCATAAATGTGGACGGAAAGAGGGAAATAGAAAACCACCATTAGATAGTTATCACTGTGATAATTACTACTGATAAGATCCTGGTGCATATGAAAACCAATGGGTACCACTTTGAAAAGGAACAAGATATTTACAGCCTCAAAGTATTAACTCCCTATATTTA
Source organism: Erinaceus europaeus (assembly GCF_950295315.1). Lineage (NCBI taxonomy): Eukaryota > Metazoa > Chordata > Mammalia > Eulipotyphla > Erinaceidae > Erinaceus > Erinaceus europaeus. The sequence goes on along the minus strand of NC_080171.1, from coordinate 86,786,721 downwards.
TTCATTGCAGAAGGAAAATACTAAATTTTACTAGAGTAAACTGGCCAGTACCACTTGTGTTAGCTTCTTGGGGCTTTTGTTACAAATAAGCACAAACAAGATGGACTTAAGTCAATGGACATTTATTTTCTAGCAGTTTTGAAAACAAAGGTTCAAAATCAAGGTGTCAGCAGGGCTAAACAGCTTCTCCCCAGAGACTCTAGGGATTATCCTTTTGTTGCCTCTTTCAGTTTACAGTGATAGCTCCAGGAATTCCTTGGTTAGTAGGTAACTATATGACTCTAAGCTCCCTCTTTTCCTCTAGACACTCTCTTCTGTGTGTTTCTTATAAGAATAAATTTCCTTATGAAACATATCTTTGGATTACTGTCACTGGATTTAGGACCCTCCTGGATAATTTAGAGTGATTTCTTATTCCTAAATTTCTTAATTACTCCTGCAAACTTATCATCATCATTATTAATTTATATGCCAAGGTCATATTTGCAGGCTCCAGAGATGAAGATTCAGTGATATCCGTGGGGTTGTGTGTGAATTATTATCTGTGCTCTGAGGCACTTTAGCCAAGTGATCAAAGTATAATCATGCCACCCCCCTTTATCGGAAATACAGTGAAAGACACAATGCTATTTTCATAATATTCTCTCCAAATACCTAACCTCACTCTAATCATGAGAGAACATCAAACCCAAAGTGAAGGACATTCAGAAAGTGACTGACCAGAATTCTTCAAAAGTGTCCAAATCATGAAAGATAGGAAAGACTGAGAAAACATACTAGATAAAAGAACACTAGGAGAGATATGAAAACTAAATGCCACATGGGGAAATAGGAAAACCTGAATGTCATGTAAAATCCTAAATTAGATTTTGGACTAATAAAAAAGAGTATCAGTGAAAAATTCACACAATTTGAGTAAGGTCTGTGGTTAATGATTATGCCTTCTTAAAAACTTTCTGTCTTTGATTGTTCTACAGTAATGATGTTGAATTTTGGCAGTAGGGCAATGAATGAATAGTATGCAAGCATTTTCTGAACTCTGAACTACTTTTGCAACTTCTTGTGAATCTTCATTTCTCCAGGGAAGTCAGGGTGGCATCATGGTAAGTATCTACAACTTAGTGGCTGAAAGGCTGTGTGATATAAAGCAAATTGTTCAATAAACAGGCACCCATGGGTGGAAATAGGGCAAGCAAAACCAGTGTGTCTTCATGTAGGAACAAGTTGGGAAGTCTTTTTTAGTATGTACCATGTCAAACATGACTTTAGTAATTTTTGCCTGAGGTTGATTGTTCTTCACATGCAGATGAACTAAGAATATTATCTGGGAAGATGATGTAGTTGAGAATAGGAATGGAAAGCTGGATTGGGCATAAAGTAACTCGCAAGTATGAGAACAGTATATAAATACTAATAACTGTTAACCCCTTTTATCTGACATAGGCCCATGTCTATTCATATTTAGCACAGGAGCCTATGAGAGAGATATGGAGAGATGGAGAGAGAGAGAGGCTGGAGGTGAGGAGAGCAGAGGGGAGGGGAGGGAAGGGTGGGGAGGGGAGGGGAGGGGAGGGGAGGGGAGGAGAGGAGAGGAGAGGAGAGGAGAGGAGAGGAGAGGAGAGGAGAGGAGAGGAGAGGAGAGGAGAGGAGAGGAGAGGAGAGGAAAGGAGAGGAAAGGAGAGGAAAGGAGAGGAAAGGAGAGGAAAGGAATGGGAAGGAGTAACTCAGCTAATGTTATATATAATGTTACATGTCAGGTCAGTGAGAGAAGTGCCTTCCCATCTAGATCTCATGAGTCTCTCTCTCTCTCTCTCTCTCTCTCTCTCTGTGTGTGTGTGTGTGTGTGTGTGTGTGTGTGCGTTGCCCACTGCACTGCACTGCTACACTGCCTACTCCTTTCCCATCTGTGATCTGTACTCAGCAGAAGGTTTTTGCACCATGCTGTGGGAGCTATAACAATATAGGTTCACTGCTACAATATTTCACTTCATTGTGGTAATCATCCTGTCTGCAGATCCACCAATACAGTCAAACAATTACCCAATTCAAACTTCTGCTGTTAATGTTCCCCAGCTCAAGGGCGTCTTTAATAGCAAAATAATACTTGTTTTTTCTTCCTTCCCTCTCTGTTTTTTCGTAATCTCTCCCTGATGAGACATAACATTAATTACAGCAGTTAACGGAAATTCTGTCTCTATTACTGCCTGCCACCTTTTCCATCTTGGCTTCCTCCTCCAAAATTTCTCTTCTGGATGAAGGGGAGGGAGTGGTAGTTATGCAGATGTGTAGTTGTATGTATTTACCTTTTCCTTGTCTAGCTCCTTTGTGCTGAATTTTAAGTAAAAGAGAATATTTTTACTGGGTGTGTGTGTGTGTGTGAGTGTGAATGTGTGTGTCTTGTTTGTGTGCGCTTGCTTGATAATCTAGCTGTCACTTGGAGCTAATTGTGTTGTTTCCTCTTGTGTGGAAGGAAATCTTATCTGTTTTGGATTAAAATTCAATGAAGGTCATAGCGGCTGGAAAACTTACCAGACTGCTGCAATTAATGTTCATTTGGCTTTGATAAATTGGAACGTTCCCCTCAATAGGACTGGAGTGGATTTCAGAAGCAATAATTCTTCCATTAACTCAATGATTCCGTCTGTGATGGAGGACCTTTTCCTGCTTTTGTTTGTCATCTGTCACTTGGAGGATCTGGGCATATGTCAGAGATGATTTATCATGATTGCAGCGCCTGCTTGTATTAAGGCATTTAAAACCACTAATTATTCTTGCCCCCAGTAAGTTGCCTGATTAAACAAAATGTGAGGTTGGAATTAAGGTAGAATTTTTGCTACTGTGGTGTGTATCCTCCCTGTAGTCCTCCCTTGATTTTCCACAGAGGTAGGATTATTACAAGTTCTTTCAAGGACTAAGAAAAGATAACTCTGTTATGGGGATAATGCTGAATACTAACTAATGTCAGGTGAAAACTGAGCACTTGAATGTGCATTTATTTTACTTAATTCTTAAAATCACTCTTTAGGGTAGGTTGCTCATATCACCTGGGAAGAAACTGCAGTTGTACATGACAAGCATTTCATGCTACATAAGAAAAATAAATCTGCATTTAGGGGAAGAAGCTCTGCCACTAATATGTGCAGGTAGCAAAGGTGCAAAGTCAGTAATCTACAGGCCACTGCAATCTGCTTGCTTTTGTTTGTCTGTTTGTTTTGCTTTGTTTTTCTTCTAATTGCTTTTCACAAAACCCAGCCAGGTGGACACTGCTTTTTGAAGCTTAGAGGTTGAAACTTGAGGTACAGGATTTAAGTGACCTTAAAGGTTATACAGTTAGAGAAACCAAGTTGGGATTTAGATCCTGCACTTACTTCTGTGACCATAATGCCTCTGATCTTCCATAGCACCCCCCCAAGTTTTCTGCTCCTGCCCTTGTCCCTTCATGTCCCTAGCTTTTCCTTCACTGGAGTTCTGCCTGGAAGGAGCTAGAGTGACTGCAGGCTTTCCCTAAGGACACCCTCTTCAGTGACTGTTTTATGAGAGTTCTTATGTGTCATGATGTTTCCCTAATGAAGCATCCAGAGGCCTGCCCTGTCTCAAGCCTTCCTTAATAGAGAGTGAAATACATTGGTGTCGGTGCCAGGGGCTTTGCTTAGGTGGCTTACAGAGCTAAAGGAGTCTTTTGAGGGGCCAGTGAATGATAGCTCTTCACCTCCCTCTCTGCCCCCACTTCCCATAGCAGATAATGTCAGGTGAAGGAAGTTCAACTGCAGAGCAGGTCTGCACTGGTGTGACTGTCATAGCTGTGTAAGTTAGTGGGGAGAGGGCATTGATCTCTCAGCCTTTCACTGTGTAACCTAGGGCTAGCTACTTATTTTGTCTGAACCTTTTTTTCCTCAAATATAAAACAGGAGTAATAGAACCTCTCTTAATAATTGTTGGCTAGGGTTGGAAGGAACATCAATGCTAAGTGCAAGTGCTTTTTGATCAGTAGAATGTTATTCAGTAACTCAAAGTTACTTTTTAAAATATTTAATTTATTTACTTATCGGATAGAGACATCCAGAAATCAGAAGGAAGGGGGAGAGAGGGAGAGGTAGAGAGACCTGCAACACTGCTTCACCACTCATGAAGCTTTTCCCATGCATGTGGGGACAAGGGGCTTGAACATATGTGCTCACACAGGTGCACCACCACCTGGTCCATACTCATAGCTATGGTTTCCTTAACTTTTCATCCTGGACAAGGAGGAAAAGCAAAAAGAGAGGAGGAGATGATCATAAAGTAGAAAGGAACGAGGAAAGAGAGAGTGTTTTTTAGAGAATGGAGTGTCTAATACATCATAGCAGCTGGGAAAACTGTTATGTAAATGGATTGGGAGAGTGGTAGATCTTGGCATGTGTTTGCTTTGTGAACTTTTTACAACATCATGGCACTGGGTGCAGATTCAGAGGTTGGTGAGAGAGGAGCCTGATGATAGCAGTTTTCACTTGGTTATTGCAGCTTATTTATTGAGTGCCTTTTATTTGCCTGCATGATCTTTATTCCACTTTAGAAAAGTCTGCCAGTTGATAGATAGTCATAGGTGAGATATGTAAGAGCCTGTCAATTAGATAAAGGAGAAAACTATTAGAATTGGAGCCCACATTGTTCCAATTCGCTCATTGATTAAAACAGTGGTGGTTGTGGGGATGGGAGGGAATTAGGTGTGAGAAATGGGTAGATAGGTCTTTTAGATAGTGAGATAACACTAGAATATGAGCCGTATACGCAGAGAAATGTACATATACCCTTGAATTTCTGTAGTGTTTTTAAAAAATATTTATCTATTACCTTTTGTTGCCCTTGTTGCTTTTATTGTTGTAGTTATTATTATTGTCATAATTGTTGGATAGGACAGAGAGAAATGGTGAGAGGAGGGAAGGGCAGAGAGGGGTAGAGAAAGACAGACACCTGCAGACCTGCTTCACCACCTGTGAAGCGACTCCCCTGCATGTGGGGAGCTGGGGGCTTGAACCGGGATCCTTATGCCAGTCCTTGTGCTTTGCGCCACTTGCGCTTAACCCACTGCGCTACCGCCCGACTTCCTTCTGTAGTGTTTTATACCATCAACAATCATTTTTTAAAAGATTTATTCATTTATTAGATAGAGACATAGATAAATTGAGATGTGTGGGGTGGGTACAGGAGAGAGACAGACAGAGAGACATCTGCAGCCCTGCTTCACCACTCATGAAGCTTTCCCCATGCAAGCGGGCACCAGGAGCTTGAACCTGGGTCCTTGCCCACTGTAATGTGTGCACTTAACCAGGTGTGCCACTACTTGGCCCCCAGCAATCTTTTTTTTTAAGTTTCTACTTATTAAATTGAAACACTGACAAGACCATAGAATAAGAGGGGTACAATTCCACACAATTCCCACCACATGAACTTCATAGCCCTTCCCTACCCTGACAGCTTTCCTATTCTTTAACCCTCTGGGAGGATGGATCCAGGGTCACTATGGGGTGCAGAAGGTGGAAAGACTGGCTTATGTAATTGCTTCCCCGTTGAACAGAGGTATTGACAGGTACTCTCAGCCATACTCTCAGCCTGTCTCTGGGACAGGGATCTGGGGAGGTGGGGCTCCAGGACACATGGTAGGGTTGTCTGCCCTGGGAAGTCTGGTTGTCATCATGTTAGCATCAAGAAGGTAATGAAGGCTAGAGGAAGTCACAAGAGTAAACTCTTAATCAGTGGGATAGTATTCTTATAAGGAGACAAAAAGGCGCCATATACATAGGACTATTTCTCCATTCACACCCTATCTTAATGAAATACATGGTTTCTTTCTATTGGAATTACCCTGTCAATAATTATACTAAGTTTGAGAAACCTCTAATACCTCTAATATCCTGTTTTCTGGTCTTTAAACTGAATGCAATGACATGTATCTTAAAAGATGGTGTTTAATGGTAGCTAGGGAGATGACAACTGGTATAGCATCAAACTTACATGTTAAGGGCTCTTGATTTGTTCTCTGGTACTGCATTTGTTCCCTGGTACTGTACCAAAGTGAACTCTAATCCCCATCTCTCTCTCTCTCTTTCAATTATATATGATAGTGTTAATGAAATAACCTAGGGAGGATATCTGACACATAACTAACTATTGTGGTTGTCATTGTTGATATCTTTCTAAGCACTGTAAGATTTGTGGTTCCTTTATTTCGGACCTTGACTCAGATAATCCCCAAAGCTTTCTGTACTGTTCTACTCGCAAAATGTTATAGTGAGAACTTCAGTGGATGAAGGCTTGCAGCCATTCGAGGTGACAGCTGGGGTCTCAGCATCACTTTTGGGACCGCTTTCTAATCCTCAGAAGGTGAAGACATGGCTGTCCAGATCAAGTGGTGCAAAGTGAAAAATGAGGTGATGAAGCAGTCACAACATCTGTGTCATCATTTCTGCACCAGGAGGTCAACTGGCTTCATGAACTGTGCTGCTGCATGCTCCAGCATGGTCTTTGTTTAGGAATTAATTAGGAGGAGTGAAAAACTGCTGCCCATGCAGATTTTGATCTCTGGAAGTTTAAAGAGCAAACAAATGCAGTTTTCACCCTTTAACATTGTGGGAAATGGTATGTATCAGAGTTAGGGCTCCAGGAAATGGCTATTGAAGGTCAACACCTGAGCTCTCTTCCTTTTTCACCTCTTATGTGGCTCTTCCCCTGCACATATACTTCTGGCTGCTGTGCTTTGTGGACTGGCAATGTTTGGGTATTAATAATAGCCTTGACTGCCAAGTCTATTTTACGTGCTGATGTGTGGGTTACACTCACAGTTATCTAGTGAGGAGGTTATTGGTACCTCAACATAGACAATACATATGAGAAAGTGAAAAATCAAAATGAACAAGCTTTTTAAGTAATGATGGAGCTTAGACATGAACCCTGGATTTAGGTGTCCAAGGTCTATGCCTTTGGCTGCTTTGCCAGAACAAAGTCACTCCATTTATCTGATAACATTCTTGGTGTATCCATTTTGAATTATCTGTAGATATTGAGCCAGGATTTGATTAAACATATGGATTCTCTTGTGAGGATGAATGCAAACATTTTTATATCTTCATAACTCAGTTCTTTGTTGATAGAGGAAATGAACCTCAGATAATGTACTTTACCTTAGCAATAGGAATAGAAGTATTAGATAATTTTAGTATGTTGCTTTGGTGGTTTCAAAACAGTAGTAGTTTACCTGCCTAACACTGAATTTTATCTTCAAAAGCAATAGCTGGTAAGTTAGGCTCTGTTAGGGCAGAGTTTTTCTCATTACCATTAACTCTAACTGAAGTTTAGTTACTGGTGAAGCTGATCGTATCCAAGATCACATAGTAACTCAAGTAAAAAGTCAATACTCACTTTATGAGATACCTCAACTTGCTTTAGGGATAGTAATATCTACAAGTTCTTTATTCATGAGCACTGCAATGCTAGTGATTCTATGAAGTGACAAATGGGGAGCAACTTATAACAAAACCTGAATGTAGCTTGTTAGATAAACAGGAATCTTTAAGAATTTTTTTTTCTAGAGCAGTGCTCATCTCTGGCACTCAGACATAAAAATATGTTATATAAAATGCTTTGATATCTCCATAGTCATCTTTAAACACCTTTGAAAGACCTGTCTTCCGGGTTGGGAAAGTGATTCCGGAACACAGCATCATGCTTTACATGCAGAAAGTCCTAAATTCCATTCCAGACAGAATGGGCATTCTGATCTGTCTTATGAAAATAAAATAATTCAAAGATCCTCTTTTTAATAATGGGGAATATCAATACCCAATGCAAGAACTTCATTTTTTTTTCAAACTCAGACAAGTTAGTATAATTGGAATGATATATGTGGTCCTATCAGGGATTGAACCTGGGACTTCCAAGCCTCAGGCATGAAAATCTGGTATATTACCATTATATATCTTTTCAACCCAACTGTGACTTTAGATATAAAATTTTCTATTCTTTCTATTTGTTATTTTCAGAAGTCTAAGATATTCAAGTAGTTTTCAAGAGGCCAGATAATATCTGCATCCCAATAAGCACACACATTACTATGCACAAGGACATGGGGTCAAGGCCTTGGTCCCCACCTGCCAGGGTGAAGCTTCACAAGCTTCTCTTTTTCTCTCCCTCTGTATCTTCACCTCATTTTTTATTTTCTCTCTGTCCTCTCAGGTAAAAAGAAAAGGAAGCGGGGGGGGGAGAAGAAAGACAAAAAAAGTTCAAAAAAAGACAAAAAAAGATTCGTAGATTTTCCCTGTAGGTACTGAGCCCCAGTGATAACCTTGGTAGAAAAAAAGAGCTTTAATTCTCCCCCCTTTTTAAAATTGTTTTTGTAGTTATTATTGTTGTTGTTATTGATGTCGTTGTTAGGACAAAGAGAAATGGAGAGAGAAGGGGAACATGGAGAGAGGGGGAAATGGAGAGAAGGGGAAATGGAGAGAGGGGGGGAGAAAGATAGACACCTTCAGACTTACTTCACAGCCTGTGAAAGTACTCCCCTGCAGGTGGGGAGCCAGGGCTAGAAGCAGGATCCTTAAGCCTGTCCTTGCGCTTCCTACCGTGTGCGCTTAACCTGCTTCACTACCGCCGGACTCTCTAGTTCTTTTATATTTGGTTAATTACAGAAATTTTTAGTAACAGAATGCAGGATATCACCAAAACTAGTGGCACAATTCATTTTATAGAACATGTCCCCCTAGCTGAAGTTCACTGAAGCAGTAGATAAGGAGGATAAACAAACATGGGACTGGGGCCAGAAAGTTTTGAATTCAACTCTAATTTCCTCAGTCATTTGCTAGGTAACCTTGGAAAGAACACTCAAATCTGTCTAACATGTTTTCTTTTCTGAAAATTCAGAATAATGGCATTTCAGACGCTGTGCTTTGTTTGCTGTGTGCATTACCAATAATCAGTGGCAAAGATTGGCCCATGCCCTTACCCACAGTGAACCTCAGCTCTTGTGGGCTCAGCTATATTCTGTTCTTCCCAGCCCATGGTTTTCTCTCACAAAAGTTCTTCAGACAAAGAAAGCCCAAGGCTCATTCCCTGAAGCACCACTGTTGACACTTTTCCTTTGGGCACTGGAGCAGAGAAACAGTTCTGGATTCCAGCCATTTCTATAAAAATCTTGCAAACTTGGTGGAGTGATGTGCCCCCCCCCCCCCAAGCACGGAGCTAGAAGAAAAGTATGGCATTAAATGTAATTAAATATGCACTCCTGTGCTTAGGGAATGCAATGGAGGGATTTGTCTTTAAAGTGTCATTCTTGTAGCAAAGACACCTGTTATGCTAATGGTGCTGTGTTAGTCTCTCAACTGGGGGCCTGGATGTTTTCTTAGCTAAGCTACTGTGAATACATTATACCCCATGCAGCACTCCATGGTTAGCATCTTTTTTTCTTTTTCTCAAATGTAAGCACCTTGGATTCTTAATTTGGCCTCTATAATGAAGCACATAGCTGGGAAAAGTGCTGAAGTTAGTCTCCTCATTGGAGAGAATACCTGGTGGGAAAAGATAGAAGAGAAACAAACATTTATTGAGCAATTGCCATGCACCAGGCATCGTGCTGAATGCACCACTATTCTCTGCGATTTAATCTCAACACAGAGATGCAAAGTAGGCATTTGGTTGTTATTTTACAGACAGAGAAACAAAACTCAGAGAGACTGCAATTATTTTACTCAATTACTGTTTCTTAAGCACCCATCCACAGTGCTTTTGGTTTGTGTTATATCCCTGAAATTGTGTGGCCTCCTCCCATAAGGATTACCTATAGTACTAACCAGAGATGATTTGAAATGGACCACCAGGAGATATTAACCATTAAGATAGGAAGTGACAGTTTAGATTCAAATTTAAATCTGTTCAAGACTTATCTATTTTTTTTTTTTTTTTTTTTTGCCACCAGGGTTACCTCTAGGGCTTAGGGCTCAGTGACTACAGGATTCTACCAACTCATCAGCACTTTTTTTTTTAATAGAGAATGAAAGCCAGAGTAAAGAGAGAGAGAGAGGAAGAAGGTGGAGGAGGAGAAGGAGGAGGGAGAGGAAGAAGAGGAGAGAAGAGACACAGAGCAGGAGAGGCAACTGCAGTGCTTATTCCACTGCTCATGAAGCTACCCTCTACAAGTGGGGATCAAGGATTTGAACCTAGGTTCTTGAAGATGATAATGTGTGTGCTCTGCTAAGTGATTTAGTCTCCCAGCTCTTAAACTCCTATTCTGATCCCTTTGAGGCATGATAGTCTGGAGCTTGTTCAGTCATGTTTTCAACTTTCATAAGGCCTCTCATATGTGGCAAGGCACTATGGCAAGAACTCCACGGGGTTCCAAGATGAAGGAACTACCTTCTCTTTTCTGTTTTTTCTTTTTATTTTTTTCTTTAACTCTTTATTTATTTGTTGGATTGAAATCGCCAGGAATGCAGAAGGTGGTGATAGAGCGGGAGAAAGACAGAAAGTCACCTGTAGTAATATTTTGCCAGTTGCAAAACTTTCCCCCTGCAGCTGGGGACCAGGGCCTCAAATGTGGGCCCTTGCACATTGTAACATATGAGTTCAACCAGGTGCGCCACCTTCTGGCCCCTTTTTCCTTTCTATTTTGATTGACAGGACTGAGAGAAATTGAGAGGGGAAGGTGGGGGTGAAGAGAAGGAGGAAATCAGACACTTGCAAATCTGCTTCATTAGGGTCTGAAGTGAAGGATTTTGTTCATTCAAGATGTTGAAGTGATCTCACTTATAGGTGGGACTTAATAGTGACAGGGAGGGTGAACATACAGTGAAGCTTGGACTGGGAATGAAGTATTGCATTAAAGTAAAGGACTGTGTGGAAGGAGGAGGAGGGTGGGGTCCAGGAGAATTTGGGGGTCCTTGTACATCATGAAATTATACTCATGTGTTGGTGACTCTAACCCCTTCAATAAAAAAAAAAGATAAACAACATAACAACTTAGCACCATAAAATGTCCCTCCTGCAGGTGGGAAGCAGGGGCTCAAACCTAAGTCCTTGCACATGGTAACATGTGTGTTTAATGGGATTTACCAGCAACCACCCCCCAAAGGAAGTACTATTATGTAGAAGAACTAAGTCAAGTTTTTGTTTCTTGTTTTCTTTTTTTGTAATTACAATTTCTTATTTGTGATTAATAGTGGGTTACAGTATTTTAAGTTCTGTGTGGCCACACTCCACCATTGTTCACACAAGTCTTAGAAACAGGTTGGTTCCTTGTGTGTGTGTATGTTTTCATGTTCATGTCTATTAATTACCTTCTCTAGATTCCATATATGAGTGAAACCATCCAGTAAGTATCTTTCATATTTTTACTTATTTTGCTATGCATAATCACCTATTTCCATTCATTTTGTCACAAAGAACACAATTTCAACTTTTTTTTAAATTGTAGAATAGAATAGTAGTCCATGGAATATATATCATAACTTCTGTAGCTAGCCATCTATTAATGGGCATCAAGAAAGACAAGACAGCACTGTGTCAGAAGGACAGACCAAAGACAGTAGAGATACAGAGAAGGATGAAGTCACTTCCAGTGTGAGCTTCCTGGAGGAAGGGGAAATGGACACAGGTCTTGTGTTCTGGCATGGATTTGGACAGCAGCTATTAAGGTACAAATTCTGTCTCTTAGTCAAAATCTTTGCCGGTAGATTAAGCTAACAAGATTCTGGAATTTTGCTTACTTTCTAAGGAACTACTAGATTTATAGCCTCCATCATCACCAGTTCAGTGATATTGACTACTCAATCTCATGACAAGGCCTGAAAACTTCACAACACAAAGAAATAGGCATGACTTTTCCCTGCAGAAAACTCATGGAGTAGTGAGGGACAAATATGTCTAACTCATTCATAGTTAATTCAAATAGTGTTGTTGTGCACGGGCCACGGAGAAGAGAGAGAGGAGGGGTCCGGAGCGAAGAGGAAACACAAATCTTTATTTGTGCTAGCACCTCAGAGTTGGGTGCTAGAGAAGCAGGTTGGGCCACGTGGAGGTAGTGAAAATGGCCGCCTCAGGCAGTAACCTTTCCTGTGTCTGAACACCGGAGTGAAGCGCTGGCAAGAGAACGAGGTGCGGAAGAAGAAAGGCTTTTATAGGAGCAGCTTTTGTGAGAATTGGAAGGGGAAGGAGTAACCATAGCACTCCAAATATCACGGGGAAATAGACAATGCCCTGGGGGCACAACATGGCTGAACAGGCACTCCAAGAATGTTCCAACTCTCAAGGGAACTAGCAGTAGCCTAAGGGGACAACATGGCAGATGTGACTGCATTGGCACAATTTCCCAGCAAAAAGGACTTGGTTGAGGCAGATGAATGTAAGTTTAAAAAGTAACTATGTAAGTGTAATAGATCCAAGTAGATCTGCTGTGACTTGAAGTTAGAAGGAGTTTGAAACATAGGGGAGGTCACACTCTCAGTTTTGTCTTACAGTTCAGCCTCTACACTACCAAAGCTACTCCTAGTGGGCACTGATTGAAAACTATTAAACTACTCTCTATCCCCGTGGTGTGGCCTGTGAAGGAAGTGAGGAGGAGTCTACTCACAGCTGGAGTCAGTGAGTAGTCAATCAATTGCAGGCAGGAACTGACTCTCTCAAGTATTCTATCCTAAGGCTTTTTTTTTTCTTTTTTTTTCTTTCCCAAACAGAACGAGAGAAACAAAGACAGAGGAAGAGGCATCACAGCCCCAAAGTTTTCCCCAATTATGTAAAGACCTAGGGCTTAAATAGGGCTCATATACATACATGACAGAGTAGGGGCACTCCCAGGTAAGCTGTCTTGTTGACTTTGATTTCTTAAACACCTTTGACAAAAGACCTTGGGAGTTGAGTGTAGTGTAGCGTGTTAAGCGCATGTGGCACAAAACGCAAGGACCAGCGTAAGGATTCCTGTTCAAGCCCCCAGTTCCCCACCTGCAGGTGGGTCCTTCACAGCAGTGAAATGGGTATCTATCTTTCTCTCCCCATCTCTGTCTTCCTCTCTTCTCTCCATTACTCTCTGTCCTATCCAACAATGATGACATCAATAACAACAACAACAACTATAATAACTACAACAGTAAAACAAGGGTAACAAAAAGAAATAAATATTTAAAAAAGGAAAAAAAAAGACCTTGTTCCTTGCCTTTTTTATTTCTTTTTAAAGTTTTTTTTTTATTCTGAAATAATTACAGAGAAAATACAGTGAATTCCCACATGCCCTTTAAGTGGTTTACCCTAATGCCAGCATCTCTCTATATAATGCTGTATTTGTCAAAACAGAGAAATTAACATTGATCTAACACTGACTTTATTCCTGTTTTCCCAGTGTGTGTGTGTGTGTGTGTGTGTGTGTGTGTGTGTGTGTGTGTGTTGCCCATGTTATGCAGTCCTGTTATGCAGTTATGCAGCTGAGTTCTATATGTTCCATATTGCAGTTAGCTATCTTCTCTCTTTACTGTTCTCCTCCTCAATCTTTCTTTTGTTGGTGGCGAACCTGGGTTAGGGTAAGAATCAGTGATGGGGAGGGGGGAAGGATCACATTGTCCTCAGGAGTTCTACTGACCTCATCTTGACATAAGGATTTTCTTTTCTTTTTTTTAATATTTATTTATTCCCTTTTATTGCCTTTGTTATTTTTTAATTGTTGTTGTTATTAATGTCGTCATTGTTGGATAGGACAGAGAGAAATGGAGAGAGAAGGGGAAGGCAGAGGGGGAGAGAAATATAGAAACCTGCAGACCTGCTTCACCACCTGTTAAGAAACTCCTCTGCAGGTGGGGAGCAGGGGGCTTGAACAGGGATCCTTAAGCAGGTCCTTGTGCTTTGCGCCACGTGCGCTTAACCCGCTGTACTACCACCCAACTCCCAACATGAGGATTTTCTTAGAGGCATCATCATGGCACTGTTCACAATCATCAGATTCTGAAGCTGAAAGAAGTTCATAAATAAATAAATGTCATCATGAAATATCATCTAACTTGTTTTTTTGTTTATCATCACCTGGGTATTTTAGGATAATGCTGGCCAGATATGTTTCAAGTTATATCTCAATTTGGTTTGAAGAAAGAGCACCACAAATATGACTTACTTTCTAGCTGTGTCATATTAGGAGGTTATTATGTCAGGATACCAGCCACTGTGACTTAGCACTGATTGTGGTGAGCTCATCTATATGTTTAAGGTGGTAGCTGTCAGGTTTCTATCCTCTAAGATTTCTATTTTTCTCTTCCCATCCTTTATTATTAGAATCAAATTGCTAAACCCAACACACATGGGGAGGGAGAATTAATCCATTTTTAAACAATCCATGGATATTTGTTAAAATAATTGATATTTATTTGGGGGAAGTATTTTGATATTCTGCAAATATCCTATTTCTCTCTAAGGTTCCCCCCCATACTAATTTAGCATTCATCTGTGGATGTTGCCTGAAATGATTTATTACCTCAGTGAAAAGAAGGAATTTTTATTTTAAAGCAAAATAAAAGCAAAAAAAAAGGGGGGGGGAATAGAAAGGTAGAATAAAATGTGCACATTTTTAAAATCCAACCTCTTGTTGGTGGTGAACCTGGGTTAGGATGTGTGCCTGTGTGTAGGGGGTGGGGAAGGGGGATTGCATTGTCTTCACCAGTTTTATTTTAATAAAAAGACAATAAATTTACTTATTTTCTATGAGAAAGAGACCAGAATAGTGCTTAACTCCAGCATCCACAGTATAGGGGGGCAGAGTGGAACCTGAGGATCTTATACAGTCAACTTATGTCACATCTACAGTGACAGAGATGGAGCCTGGGCCCCAGAGTCCTCACCATTTTACTGATCTCATCCTGACATAGGATTTTCTTGGAGGTATCATCATGGCACTGTTCATAATCATCAAATTCTGAGGCTGAAAAAAGTTTTTTAAAGAAAAAAAAAACTGGTGACTGTAAACCATTAGCTCCTCCAACAAAGAATGAATAAATATTATCATAGAATAAACAATATCATCTAGTTTGTCCATTTTTCCCCCAGACTTCCCAAATCACTTTACTGGGGAAGGGAGCAGGGTAATGATTAATATGACAGTTGTCATAAGTGTAGTTGTTCTTTTTTTCAATCTCCTTCTGATAGCTACTTGTCCATCACTCTCACAACCAATAATTCCCCTGAGTTACTCTCAACTCCCCCCTACCTCTCCCCTTTTAGAGTCATTTGCCAATTTTATATTAAAAGACACATCACTGTGGAAGCAAGTAGAATCTTGTAACCCTAGAGTTTCTGTGTCTCTCTGTATGAGGATCAAGAAGTATGGGAATAAACTGTGCATGCCTGGAAGATTCTCAGAGCTCCTGGAATGGCCCAGTGGGATTTAGGTGAGCTCATTTAAACCCTGTAGAAACCTAATGTGTGGGGTTACTTTTAAGATATTCCTTAAAGGATTGAGAGGATCTGGCAGTATTTAAACAGAAATTCACTTGCAAGTACCCAAATATTAGGGCATCATTCATCCATTAAAACATTAGGGAGGGACAAGGTGACGACACACCTGGTAGACCATACGGATTACAATGTGCAAAGATCCATGTTCAAGTTTCCAGTTCCCACCTCCAGAGGGGAAACTCTAAGAGCAATGATACAGTGCTGCAGGACTCTTTCTCTCTCCCTCTCTCCCTCTCCCTCTCCCTCTCCCTCTCCTTCTCCCCCCTTTACATTCCCTTTCTCAGTTTCTCTGTCACTATCCAAAATAAAGAAATAAATAAAATATTAAAAAATATTAGTGAAACAGCTAAGGAGGTAGCACAGTGGATGAGGCATTGAACTCTCAAGTCGTAGGTGTCCTGCTCACCCTCTCACTCATGAATAAACAAATATATATAGATCTAGGGACCTTGATACAGATTTTGACTGGACTTGTTTCTGATTCTGAGGAACTTTTGTATAAGAATGTGGTAAGAAGTTAAACATTTGAGTGTTTTGTTGTTATTGTTTATTTGCTTTTCCCCCTTGTATCTTTAACATTGGAATACTGCTACAAGCAGTGTTAATAACTGTTTCTTAATTAATCAGTGCATTTATAGGCCTACTAGCTGATAGATATCTGCTCTTCTGAAACTTTGTCTTACTTCAGTTTGAACTTTGCAGCAGTGCTATTGTTCAGCTCAGATTACCTTAGACCTATCCTTATTCTGAAAGTTGGTCTGTTCTGGGAAAATGGAGCTCCAGGAAACATTGGTGGAGTTATTTGTCCAGGGAATTCTGGTTGACATCATAGTAGCTTCTGGAACCTGGTAATTGAAAAGAGAGTTAACATATAAAGCCAAACAAGGGGTTGATTAATCATGAACTTTAAGGCTGGAATAGTGCAGATGAAGAAGTAGGGGGTCTCCACTTTGTAGATACCTAGTAGGCCTATTTTAGTTCTATTGCAAAGGGCTTGTGACTATATTAGGGTTTTGTTGTTTGTTTGTTTGTTTGTTTGTTTTCCCCTAAGTCTGAAATCTGATATGCAGGTGGATCCAAGTTATTGTCTAGGGAGATGGTGTCATGGCTGGCAGAAGGACCAGAAAGCTGGATCAGGGAAGACAGTAGCTCCCAAATATACATACTGTTGACTGTAAACCCCATTGATTTGATCTGATCTGGGGCCTATATTCAGCTTAAGAGCCTATGTGACCTCTGCATCCCTATAGATCTGAGCACACATTCTATGGTTGTGAGTAAGAACCTTCCAAGTTGTCCCAATTTCAGGACCCATCTTCCTCGGGTGGAGCATAGATTACGTTGTCCATTCTCCCTTCAGAGGATGGAACATTCTCTACTGTTGTTGATCCAAGTGGAGGGTTAGGTCCTATGGGGTCCCACAAAGGGGTCTATCTTTTAAATATTTATTTATTTTCTCTTTTGACCTTGTTGTTTGTTATTGTTATTGTAGTTGTTATTGTTGTCGTACTTATTGATGCCATCATTGTTAGGACAGAGAGAAATGGAGAGAGAAGGGGAAGACAAAGGGGCCAGAGAAAGGTAGACACCTGCAGACCTGCTTAAACAACTGTGAAGCTACCCCCCCTGCAAGTGGGGAGCCTGGGTTTGAACCAGGATCCTTAAGCCAGTCCTTGTGCTTTGTGCCATATGTGCTTAACCCGCTGAGCTCCATCCTGACTCCCAGGATCTATTTTGTTGTTACTGATAGAGATAATGGGTAATATTGGGGAGAGGGATTTATTCAAGGTCTAGGCCCAACATGGTTGTTTGGGAATCTCAGGACTCCCTGACTAGAATCCCAGCTGATGATGTGACCTGATAGTGACTAAAGAGTCATCATTAAAGTAGGCCAGTCTCTTGCCCTTATTCAGCCTTTGCAGTCCTTACTTTGATAAGGTTAGCTTTGGAGTGAGTGAAGGAAGTATAATAAGAAGTAGGTGAGGACTGAATCTAAATCTAAGAGACTGCTCCACTAGAGAAAGAGACAGGCAGGCTGGGAGTGTGGATTGACCTCTCAGTGGCCATGTTCAGCAGGAAAGCAATTTCAGAAGCCAAACCTTCTACCTTCTGCATCCCACAATGACCCTGGGTCCATACTCCCAGAGGGATAAAGAATAGGGAGGCTATCATGAGAGGGGATGAGATACAGAGTTCTGACGGTGGGAATTGAGTGTTGTACCCCTCTTATCCTGTATTTTTGTCAATGTTTCCTTTTTTAAAAAATAAAAAAAAAAAAGATGGGATTCCAGAAGATGGCAGAATGAGAAGCTGCTAGTGGCTTGAGCTCCAACCACATCTACTGGAAATGGTAGGAATTTTTTTGCCTTTAGTAGGCCAGTCAATAAGGGGTCCTAGCAGTGACCCCAAGGAGGTGAGTATAACTCAATTTGGGTTAGAAAATAGAGTAAAAAGAAAGGGAAAAATTTTTTTCTTTTAAATTATTATTCCCCAAGTGCACCCCTTCCCTCCTACCCCCCCCCCCATAACCATTCCCCGGGGACCAGAGATCTGCTCCTAGCAGGCTCCCCTGCTGAGCTTCTTTCTTTACCAAGATTCCTGTTCCACCAGGGGGTGTCACTTATTCTAATTCTATTCCCTTTTGAAACCTTTGGCCTTTTTTCTTTCTAAGTAGCCAATCAGCTGCCTCTGCTCAGGGGGCCTGAGGCAATCTGGAGCCATCCAAGCTGAAGACAGGACAGATTTTTTACTCTGTTCTATTTTATTATCAATACAAGATAAACGTTTACCCCTTTCCCCCTCTCCTTCAGGTTGACCAGAATTAACTCTTAGTGTATTTTTTATTGCTAGGGGACTGGGTGTCTTATTCACTGTTAAAATAACTTGTTTCACTCTTACTACCACCCCTACCCATTCTCCCCCCGCATAGCTAATTAAATAATAAATAAATAAATAACTCGTTCCTTTCACTGCTCTTTTATTACTGTTCTTTTTCTTATATTTTTCTTTTTTTTTTCTCTCTTTTTTTCTTCTTTTACTCATTCTTGTCATCCTTTCTTCCTTCCTCGTTCAGCTTTCTGAATTCACTGATACACGTTTGGGAATTATTTTGGGGAAGAAATCTGACTCGGAGTGGACTCTCTCTGCGTGTATCTCTGCTCTACTTCCCTTTCTCCTTTAGCTACCCCTAGAATATACAGTGGATAGTAGATTTGCATAACTGGCTATTCCTGCTATTCTTGCCTAGTCCTGAGGTTTTTTTTTGTTTGTTTGTTTTGTTTTTCTTTCTTAACAATCAGCTGCCTCTCCTTAGGAGGCTTAAGGCAATCTGGGACAGGTTTTTTACCCTGCTCTATTTTATTATTAATATTATATAAGGTGTATCTCTTTCCACCCCTCCATTAGGTTAACCAGAATTAACTCTTAGGGTATCTATCATTGCTGGGGGATGGGCATCCTATCCATTGTGAGAGGAACTTGTCTCACTACTCCTACCTCCTCTACAAACTCTCCCCTTCTCCCTCCTCCTAGCTAATTAAAAAATAAAATAAATAAAAAATAAATTAATCAATTAAAAAACTTTACTTTCACTGCTCTTTTATTACAGCTCTTTTCCTTATCTTTTTTCTTTTCTCTCTCTTGTTTCTCTTGTTTTTTTATCTTGTCTTCCATTTCTTCCTTCCTTCTTCTTTGTCTTTCTGAATTCACTGATATTCATTTGTCAATTATTTTGGGGAGTAAATCTGACTCAGAGAGTACTCTCTATGTGTGTATCTCTGCTCTACTTCCCTTTCACCTCTTGCTACCCCTAGAATATAAAGTGGGTAGTAGATTTGCATAACTGTCTATTCTTGATATCCCTTCTTTCCTTTCTCTTTCTTCTTCACTTGGACTTGGTTGCTATTTTTTCATGGACTAGAGACATAGTTTGGTTAACTGTTCGTGATTAAACTGCTTCAATATTTGCTTCAGTTTCTATTGTAATTCCTGAGGTTGGTGATTGCATTTGTCATAAAGGCATATAGTACAGTATTGCTTGTAGTCAAAACACAACAACTGAGGAAAAACTGAACATAAAAATAAGAACCACATAAATAAAAAAAATGGGTAGATCAAAAACAAATAGAACTGCTACTCCAATGAATGAAGACAAGAGCCCATAAGAAACTACAAATCAGCCAGAAGTAACCATAGATAAGAAAAGTATGCAAGCAATAATAAACTTATTAATCACAGAAATGAAAACAACATTTGAGGAAAAGAATGGCAGTATTAGGGAAACCACAGGTGAGACCCCCAAGGAAAATACTGATTATCTTGAGGCAATTAGAGAACTGAAACCTGAAATAGCTGAACTGAGGAAAGCAGCTGAGGGAAGGGAAAGCAGACTAACAGAAGCAGAAAACAGAATTAGCCAGAGAGAGGATGAGTTAGAGAAGACTAAGAAAGAGGTGAAAGAGCTTAAAAAGAGATTGAGAGACACTGAAAACAAAAGCAAAGACATAGAGTATGACCTCAGAAGAAGTAACATTCGTATAATTGCTGCCAGAGGAAGAAAAAGAGGAAGGGGAAGGAAACATTCTAGAGGAAATAATAGAAGAAAACTTCCCAGACCTGAATAACAGAAAGGACATCAAGATTCAAGAGGCCCAGAGAGTTCCAAACAGAATCAACCCAGACCTGAAGACACCAAGAAACATCATAGTCACAATGAGAAGAAGTAAGGATAAAGAAAGGATGCTAAAGGCTGCAAGAGAGAAACAAAAATTCACATACAGGGGAAAACCAATAAGACTATCAGCAGACTTCTTCACTCAAACTCTAAAATTCAGAAGAGAATGGCAAGATATCTATGAAGCCCTGAATGAAAAAGGGTTTCAACCAAGGATAATATATCCTGCTAGACTTTCATTCAAACTAGATGGAGGGATCATAACCTTCTTAGACCAACAACAGTTAAAGGAGGCAACCATCACCAAACAGGCCCTGAAAGAGGTTCTAAAAGACCTCTTATAAACAAAAACATCACTAAAATACTTGCAATATATCAGAAAAACAAAAATTTGTTGAACAATGGCACTACAATACATTAAATCCATAATATCAATAAATGTCAATGGCTTAAACTCACCCATCAAAAGGCACAGAGTGGGGGGATGGATCAGAAAACGTAACCCAACCATATGCTGCTTGCAAGAATCCCATCTGACACAAGATAAACACAGACTTCAAGTGAAAGGATGGAAAACTATCATACAGGCTAACGGACCACAAAAAAGGGCAGGAATAGCCATTCTCATCTCAGACACGATAGATTTTAAATTAAATCATGTAATAAAAGATAGGCAAGGGCATTACATAATTATTAGAGGACCAAACAGCCAAGAAGACCTAACAATCATTAACATCTATGCACCCAATGAGGGACCATCTAAATACATCAAACACCTACTGAAATAATTTCAAAAATACATCAATAATAATACAATAAAAGTGGGAGACTTTAATACCCACACTTAGATCAACAAAGCAGAGAATCAACAAAGATACAAGAGAATTAAATGAAGAGAATTAAATGAAGAGATTGACAGACTAGACCTCTTGGACATTTTCAGAGTCCTACACACCAAAAAAATTGGAATACACTTTCTTTTAAAATCCACATAACACATACTCAAGGATAGACCACATGTTAGGCCACAAAAACAGCATCAATAAATTCAAGAGCATTGAAATCATCCCAAGTATCTTCTCAGACCACAGTGGAGTAAAACTAACATTTAACAACAAACAGAAAATTATTAAAAGTCAAAGAATTTGGAAACTAAACAACATACTCCTTAAGAACCACTGGGTCAGAGAGTCACTCAAGCAGGAAATTCAAATGTTCCTGGAAACAAATGAAAACGAAGACACAACCTATCAAAATATTTGGGACACAGCTAAAGCAGTACTGAGAGAGAAACGTATAGCCATACAATCACATATTAAACAACAAAAAAAGCTCATATGAACGCCCTTACTGCACACTTCACACTGCACACTTCAAGGACTTAGAGGAAGAGGACCAAAGGAAGCCTAAAGCAACCAGAAGGACAAAAATCACTAAAATTAGAGCAGAAATAAAAAACATCAAAAATAGGAGAACCATACAAAAGATCAATGAAGCCAAATGTTGGTTCTTTGAAAGATTAAACAAAATAGACAAACCCCTAGCCAGACTCACCAAACAAAAAAGGGAGAAGACTCAAATTAATAGAATTGTAAACGATGGAGGAGATATCACAACTGACACCACAGAAATCCAGAGAATCCTGCAAAACTTTTATAAAGAACTATACGCCACCAAGCTAGAGAATCTGGAAGAATTGGAACAACTCCTAGAAACATATACCCTTCCAAAACTGAACCAAGAAGAACTACAAAATCTAAATGCACCAATCACAGACAAAGAAATTGAAACCTTTATTAAGAATCTCCCCAACAACAAAAGTCCTGGACCAGATGGCTTCACAAATGAATTCTACAAAACGTTCAGGAAACAGTTAGTACCCATACTTCTTAAACTTTTCCATAAGATTGAAAAAACAGGAATACTCCCTTCCACCTTCTATGAAGCCAACATCACCCTGATACCAAAAGCTGATAGGGACACAACAAAAAAGGAAAACTACAGACCAATGTCTCTGATGAACATAGATGCCAAAATATTAAACAAAATCTTGGCCAATCAGATACAGCAGCACATAAGAAAGATTGTTCATCACGACCAAGTGGGATTCATCCCAGGAATTCAAGGCTGGTTCAACACCCGTAAGTCAATCAATGTCATTCACCACATCAATAAAAGCAAAGCCAAAACCACATGATTATCTAAATAGATGCATAGAAAGCCTTTGACAAAATCCAACACCTATTCATGCTCAAAACCCTACAAAAAATGGGAACAAATGGGAAATTCCTCAAGGTAGTGAAATCTATATATAGCAAACCAACAGCCAACATCATACTCAATGGACAGAAGCTGAAAGCATTCCCCCTCAGATCGGGGGCTAGACAGGGCTGTCCACTGTCACCATTACTCTTCAACATAGTATTGGAATTTTTTGCCATAGCAATCAGGCAAGAGAAATAAATCAAAGGAATACAGACTGGAAGGGAAGATGTCAAGCTCTCACAATTTGCAGATGATATGATAGTATACATAGAAAGACCTAAAGAATCCAGCAGAAAACTAGTGGAAGTTACTAGGCAATATAGCAAGGTATCAGGCTACAAAATCAATGTACAAAAATCAGTGGCATTTCTTTATACAAACACTAAATCTGAAGAAGAAGACATCCAGAAATCACTCCCATTTTCTGTTTCAGCAAAATCAAATACCTAGGAATAAAGTTGACCAAAGAAGTGAAAGACTTGTATACTGAAAACTGTGAGTCGCTACTCAAGGAAATAGAAACTGATACCAAGAAATGGAAAGATATCCCATGCTCATGGATTGGAAGAATAAATATCATCAATATGAATATTCTCCCCAGAATCATATACAAATTTAATGTGATACCCATCAAAGTTCCACCAAGCTTTTTAAGAGAATAGAACAAACACTACAATCATTTATCTGGAACCTGAAAACACCTAAAATTGCCAAAACCATCTTGAGGAAAAGAAACAGAAATGGAGGCATCACATTCCCAGATCTCAAACTATATTATAAAGCCATCATCATCAAAACAGCATGGTACTGGAACAAAAATAGGCACACAGACCAGTGGAACAGAATTGAAAGCCAGAAATAAATCTCCACACCTATGGACATCTAATCTTTGATGAGGGTGCCCAAAGGATTAAATGGGAAAAGGAGGCTCTCTTCAATAAATTGTGCTGGGAAAATTGGGTTGTAACATGCAGAAGAATGAAATTGAACCACTTTATCTCACCAGAAACAAAAATCAACTCCAAATGGATCAAACACCTGGAGTTTAGACCAGGAACAATCAAATACTTAGAGGAAAACATTGGTAAAACACTTTCCCACATACACCTCAAGGATATCTTTGATGAAATAAACCCAATTGCAAGGAAGACTAAAGCAGAAACAAACCAATGGGACTACATCAAATTGAAAAGCTTCTGCACATCCAAAGAAACTATTAAACAAACAAAGAGACCTCTCACAGAATGGGAGAAGATCTTCACATGCCATACATCAGACAAGAAACTAATCACCAAAATATATAAAGAGCTCAGCAAATTTAGCACCAAAAAAGAAAATGACCCCATCCAAAAATGTGCAGAGGATATGAGTGAAACATTCACTCTAGAGGAGATCCAAAAGGCTAACAAACATATGAAAAACTGCTCTAGGTCACTGATTGTTGAACAATTTGTTTGGCTCTTTTCAGTCACCAGGTTCCAGATGCCATCAGGATGCCGGCCAGGCTTCCCTGGACTGAACACCCCACCAATGTGTCCTGGAGCTCTGCTTCCCCAGAGACACACCCTACTAGGGAAAGAGAGAGGCAGACTTGGAGTATGGACCGACCAGTCAACGTCTATGTTCAGCAGGGAAGCAATTACAGAAGCCAGACCTTCCACCTTCCGCAACCCACAGTGACCCTGGGACCATGCTCCCAGAGGGATAGAGAATGGGAATGCTATCAGGGGATGGGATGGGATATGGAGATTGGGTGGTGGGAATTGTGTGGAGTTGTGCCCCTTCTACCCTATGGTTTTGTTAATTTATCCTTTCTTAAATAAAAAATAAATTTAAAAAAGAATAAAAAAAATTTAGTCTGCTTTCCAGCTGTCATCACATATGATTATATGTAAGACTCTGTCTCACAGCTTGATAACCTTCTGTCTATAACCATAGAAAGCTGAATCACCTAGAAATTATCAATCCTTCACATAGACCTTGACTTATTGGGAATTGCTTAATATGAATGCCACCTCTCTTGCCATTCCGTGTATGGTAGCTTAGAAGCAGGTTTGTTATTTCTCCTGGTTAACTTGCTGTTGCTCTCTAGAGTATCTGTCTTATAAACTTATATTTATCATCATCATCAGATTCATACTCTTCCTTGCTTCATTCATGGATGCCCTTGTCAGTCTTTCCCACAGTTACTTGTCAAACAAACTAAATGGCATGGAGTTCTTCTCTAAGCTAGCTCAACAAAAAATCCAGTCCTAGTGGAGGAAAATAAAAACACAACTAACATTACCTGAACTTGTAGCTTAACAATTTTCAGCAGAACAAACCCTTGCCACTTTATTTTCATTCACTCTGAGCAAATAATAACTTGACTAGATGTTGCCAAAGACCTTCCTAAACTTATAATTATGAGATTTCAACTGGAAAATTCCTTCACTTCCCTATTATGTATATGGTTTCTAGGAATTTATTTCTTCTTTGTTAAAGGGATGTGTATTCTTTCCTTCTCAGTTCTTATTTTCAAAACATACTCTTCCATTTAACACTTGCAAGGGTAGAAAAAATATACATATCTGGATATATGTGTGTACATTCACTTTGTTTTTTCAGAGCACTCATCTCTGACTTTGGGTATAAACAGAGTTAGTCATATTTCCTTTCTTCATGCCCTTTTTCCTTTGCCTTTTTTGCTTTATACCTATATAACTGTTTCTGCAGTGAAAGAGGGGAAGCTTGAAAGCTCTGATCTTTTTTTTTTTTTTTTTTTACTGACTCAATATAATAATGGGCACAAGCTTTTTTTTTTTTTTTTTTTTTTTTTTAGACTTTAGTGTGAGCCAGGCACTATGCCAAACACTTTCCATACATTATCTTGTTTATTTTTACAATGGTCCCATAAAGGTACTATTATTATTTTATTTTGACTAAGACAAGATTGAGAGATTATGAAGATGGCCAAAGTCATGTGGTGAAGACAGAATTTGAATCTAGGCTTGTCTGAATTAAGTTCCTGTATTTCACTCATCACCTCTGTCCATGAAAGTCAAAGATATCTATGTACCTCAATGCATTTTTTTTCATAGTAACCCGGTAAATGTAGAGGAAGGAGCAGAAAAGTAACAGAGCAACACCTAGGGAAATCACATACAGATAGTGATGCACATTAAACTGAGCAAAGTAGCAGTGTTTAACAACAACAGGAACAAAAACTTCTTTGTTTCAATGCAGATGTTGTCAATTAGGTATTTTTTTCTGGGAAATTCTGATATTGTTTATCAGGTAATGAAGGATAGTGTTCAGTTTGGTGTTAACTTTAAGGAAAATATGATCAGGATCAAGTGTACCCAAGGAAGATTAACCACAGGGTAGTGAAAGGCTTCAAAACTATAATAACACAATTCTGAAAATAACCGGGAGGATTTAGCAGGGAGAAGAGAAGACTTGGAGATCTTGGTGGGGATTACTACTTTAAATCTTAAATAGCACACTAGGGGAGGTAGGAGTTAAATTTGTTGTATGGCCTCAGGACATAGAAGCACTGGGGGGAAAAACCACATGACAGTTGATTGCAGTTCTATTTTAAAAGACACTATAACAAAAGTGATACTAAACTGGAATGTGATATTTTAAGATGTAGCATTGACTCCAGCATGCTTGTGTTAGTTAGGATTTTCCTTTTCAAGTAAGCTAAGTCAAACTAGATGTAGGGCAGGTAAGGTCTCCAGTTTCTCAAGAAGTTAAAGTATCTAAGGCCACTTTTAGCACTGGTATGATTAGATCAGAACTTTTACAATGTCATCACAAATTTGGGTCTATTCTTTCATTCCACTTTCCTCTGTATAGATTTCATTATCCCCCCCCCCCCAAGGTCATAATATAATTACTTGATAGCTTTGCTGAGAAGCAAAGATTAACAGTCACTTTTTAAACTTTTATTTATTTTTATTGACTTAATAATGATTGAAAAGACCATAGGAAAAGAGGGGTATAATTACAAAAATTCCCCACTACCAGAGTTCTGCATCCCATTCCCCCATTGGAAGTTTTCCTATTCTTTATCACCTTGGGAGTGTGGACCTAGGATCATTATGGGGCACAGTAGGTGGAAGGTCTGGCTTTTGTAATTGCTTCTCCACTGGACACCGGCATTGATAGGTCAATCCATATCCCCAACCTAATAGCCACTTAAAAAAAAAAAAAAAAAAGCTTCCCTGGCTCATTTGTTCATCTATGTGTTAGGTTTTTTTTTTTATTATTATTTATTTATTTATTCCCTTTTGTTGCCCTTGCTGTTTTTTTATTGTTATAGCTATTATTATTGTTGTTGTCGTCATTGTTGGATAGGACAGAGAGAAATGGAGAGAGATGGGGGAAGACAGAGAGGGGGAGAGAAAGATAGACACCTGCAGACCTGCTTCACCGCTTGTGAAGAGACTCATCTGCAGGTGGGGAGTCTGGGCTCCAACCGGATCCTTAAGCCAGTCCTTGCACTTTGCGCCACCTGCGTTTAACCCACTGTGCTACAGCCCGACTCCCCATGTGTTAGTTTTATAATGACGCTTGTTAAATGTTCACAAACTTAGTGACTTAAAATAATAGGTGGTCTTACAGTTCTGTACTTTATATATTTCAAACTGTTCTTGTTGAGTGGGAACACAGCATTAGTGGTAGTACTGCAATTCTGGAAATCTGGCATATAGAGGCTCCTGAATTGTTAATTTATAGTCCTTTTCTCCATCTATGAAACCAAGAGTAGAGATTTAAGTTCTTCTTAGTCCACATGATTCTGCTCTCTTCTTCTGCCTCTTTCTTTCATTTAAGAGAACCTTTGTGGGTCAACTAGAAATATCAAAGAAGATCAACTGAGACCACAACAAGATGAGACTAAGACTGCTTTGGGAATCCACCAAATAATTGGTGAATGAAAACATGTGTGGCTCCTGGACAGAGAGGGGCCTTATGAGAGATTCCTGGGGCCAAAGCCCATATCTCCTCCTGAGCAGCTAGTAACAGTCTGGCAGTTTAATGAATGGAAGGAGAGGACTCCCCTAAGGCTCACCAAATGCAACTGTGAGTCTCCATTTCTACTGACCCTCAGAGGCTGGAGTAGCAGTGGGAAGGCACTGTGCTGACATGAGGGGCATAGAACTGATCAGGAAAATCCAGGAAAAACCAGGACACATGCGTGAAAAGGAATAAGGATAGGGAAAGGATCTTGAGTCTGGCACCTTAGAACACTCAGCCATCCTGACACTTAGGGAAAGGATCTTGAAGGCTGCAAGAGAAAAACAAAGAGTCACCTATAGAGAAAATCCCATAAGATTAATAGAAGATTTCTCCACACAAACATTACAGGCCAGAGGGAATAGCAAGATACATATCAAGCTCTCCATGAGAAAGGTTTTCAATAAAGACTACTGTATCCTGCCAGACTGTCATTCAGACAAGATGGAGGCATAAAAACCTTTTCAGACAAGCAAGAGTTGAATGAATCAGCTGTCTCCAAGTGTTCCCTGAAAGGAGTTCTGAAAGGTCTCCTATAATCAGATCATCATCATAAACATACCATATATAAGAACACTCTAAAAACTACAATGATGGTGTTAAAATATCTTCATTCTATAATATCTATATATGTCAATGGCCTAAATTCACTTATTAAAAGGCACAGAGTAGCAAGATGGAACAGAAAACACAACCCTACCATCTCTTTTCTGCAGGAAACCCACCTAACTCAACAAGACAAACACAGACTCAAAGTGAAAGGATAAAAAAATATCATATAAGGCAATGGACCACAAAAAAAAAAAAGATGCAGGAACAGTTATTCTCATATCTGACATGATAGACCTTAAAATAAATAAAATAAAAAAGATAGGGATGGACATTACTTAGTGCTCAGAGGATCAGTCAATTAAGAGAACTTAAGGATTAGCAACATGTATGTACCCAATGAGAGACCATCTAAATACATCAAGCACCTACTGAAAGGGCTACAGCAATATATTGCCAGCAACACAGTAATAGTAGGAGACTTCAA
The DNA here is from genome assembly GCF_950295315.1 of Erinaceus europaeus. Taxonomy (NCBI): domain Eukaryota; kingdom Metazoa; phylum Chordata; class Mammalia; order Eulipotyphla; family Erinaceidae; genus Erinaceus; species Erinaceus europaeus. Next base: position 86,758,297 of record NC_080171.1, on the reverse strand, counting down.
TAGCGTACTCTCTCAACTTGACAGATCATCCAGGCAGAAAATCAATAAAAAGGGGGGATCTAAATGAAGAGATAGATAAACTACAAGTATTGGACATTTTCAAAGTCATTCACCCCAAGAAAGTGGAATACATATTCTATTCAGGTCCACATGGGTCATTCTCAAGGATAAACCAAAAGTTGGTCCACAAACAGTGTCAGCAAATTCAAGAGCATTGAAATTATCCCAAGCATATTCTCAGACTACAGTGCAATGAAATTAACACAACAATAAACAAACATTAGTAAATGTCCCAAAATATGGAAGGTTAAAACCAATCAAAGACAGTGTGGAATGGAGATATTTGATGTTATCTATGTGATAAAATTACTCATCATAAAGAAACTTTTTGGGACCCTGAGGTGGCGCACCTGGTTGAACGCATGTTACAGTGTACAAGGACCAGAGCTGGAGCCTCTGCTCCCCACCTGCAGGAGGAAAGCTTCACAAGTGGTGAAGCAGGGATGCATTTGTCTCTCTGTCTCTCTCCCTCACTACCTTCCCCTTCCTCTCAATTTCTCTCTGTCCTATCTAATAATAAATAAATAATATAAAAATTGAAAATTATAAAGAAAATTTTCCAATTCTGGCGTTTGAAGAATATATCTTATATATTTTCCTAACTACAGAAAAGGCAAATTATTGATGTCTTCTAATGATATAAATTCTACCTTCTATTCCTAGATGAGATTCTGGGAATCTCTATGACAGAGCTCTTATTTATCTTATTTATGTAGTTTTCTGGTTCTTGTATGACAGAATCAATAAGAGTTTTATAAAAAAAATGGACAAACAATGTGGAGTTAGTTTATTGATATTTTGACAAGATAGAGTGAAATGTCTTCAAGCAGGAGGCTTGCTAACTAAGATAAAGCTGATAAAATTGATAGTAATGTTTAGTGATACAAGAACACTATCTTTTCTTATCTTCTTTAAAGACGTCTCCTGAAAAATTTCATGAAAGTTTTATGCAAAATAATTCCAAAGGTTGAAAGTTTTAAACAAACTGAATCCTTTCTTTTCAAACTTTTCTTCATGAAAAACAAAAAGTAAGAAGTTCTCCGTAATTAACACTCTGCCCCCACCCCCCGTCCTTGCCTGCTGCTAGCTGAAATTGGATGGGACCATGAAATCTTAATCAATTTTACTCCACCACAGGTGCCTTTAGTGCTACAGTTGCAGTCAAATGCACAGTTTAGGGCTACAGATGGTGGGAGAGATAGAAAGTACAGGTAAGAATGAAACAAGACATGGAAGATATTTTTGAAGACTTTTTTTCCTTTCTAACTTTCAGAGTTTAAGTTAGGAAGCTTCACTGGGTCCTCATTGAGGGGATCTTGGCTAATATTAATTTGTTCTTATTTAATAATGATTAACAAGATTATAGGATAAGAGAGGTACAGTGCAACAAAATTCCCACTACCAGAGTTCCCTATTCCAGCCCCTCCATTGGAAACTTTCTTATTCTTTATTCCTCTGGGAGTATGGACCAAAGCTCTTTATGGGTACAGAAACTGAGAGGTCTAGCTTCTATAAATACTTCTCCTTTGGAAATGGGCATTGGCAGGTTGACCCATACTCCCAGTCTGTTTCTATCTTTCCCTAGTGGGGTAGGGCTCTGGAGAGGTGGGGTTCCAGGACACAATGCCCAGAGAAATCAGGTTGGTGTCATAATGCCATCATCTGCCCAGAGAAATCAGGTTGGTGTCATAATGCCATCTGGAGCTCGGTAGCTGAAAAGCATTAAGATATAAAGAAGAACAAATTGTTTAATAATCAGGAACCTGAAGGTCAGAATATAGCAGATGAGATTTGTGATCTCCATTTAGGAAAAAGCTAGATGTCTAATTTAGTTATATTCCAAGTGGCCCATGACTTTACTAGTTTTTGCTTGAGTCCAACAACTAACATGCAGGTGGGCTAAAGGTGTTGTCTGAGGGGATGGTGTCAGAGTTGGAAATAGGACTAGAAAGCAGTGTCAGGGTAGAGAGTACCTCCCAAATATGGGAAAAATATAAATAGCTTTAACTGTAAATCTCATCAATCTGATTTCAGGTCCATATTTATTCATAATGAGCATAGGAGCCTGTATAACCTCTGCATCCCTGTTTGTCTGAACTCATATCCTTTGATCATAGCTAGGACCATTGTAGGTTGCACTCATTTCAGAACCAGTCCTCCTCAATTGTCAGAGTATGCTGACACAGTCTCCCTTCAGAGAGTGGGGCAGACCCTACCATTGTTGTTCTACATTGAGGGCAGGGTGCTATAAAGGCCCACAAGAGGGTTTATGATGTCATTCCTGATGGAGATGACCAGTGATAATGGAGAGAACAATCTGTTAGAGGTCTAGGCCTATCTTGTCTATGTGGGAATCCCAGGATTCCCTGACTAGAGCTCTGTATGATGGGGATAATTACCAAAAGGGCCATCATTAAAGTATGTCGGTCTCTTGCCCTTATCCAGCTTTTGTAGTCCTTACTTTATCTGACAAGTTTAGTGTGACTGAAGAAAGTGAAATAGGAAGTAAGTTAGGAGGGTATCTAGATCTAACTATAAATTATTTAAGTACTTTATGGTATCTTTTTTTTTTTTTTAGGTCTTTCTACTTGCTTTCTGTACTTATTGAGTCACTGTAGACCATTGCACAGTTTTACTTTTAGGTATATATTTTTCCCTAACTTATGGATACATGTGCACATGTGCCCTGGTCTATATCTAGTTTCTGCAGCTTTGTTAGGGAGTGTGCCACCCAAAATAGAATTAAGGAGTCCTATGTGCTAGGAAAGGTCTCATAAGAGTTTTGGAGCTGAAAGTTTGAAATCCAAGCCTGATGTCTCTGGTCACAGTCCGAGGTGATAGTGGTTGCTGATTGAGGTCAGCAGGTTCAGTCTCAAATGGTATGGGGTCAAGAGAATCATGAAGGAAAATGAGCCAAGCTCCAGAGCCTCCAGGACTGGGAGAATAGCTGTGAAAATAAAATCAGGTGATGTATGCACGTCCAAGTGTTTTGTCTGTATATATATTTATATATATTTTCTTTTGCCTTAAAGGGATGTTAGATCCAAGTACGGATAGATAGACCAGCTGCCACAGCATTGTAAAAAAAACATGTTACCAATTGGTTCTGATTAAGCAGCTTTCTAATCTTTTTATATCATGATTTCCTCTGAAAAGTAAAATATCATCTTGTCTTGTGACCAAAAATCCTTGTTCTAATTATACCTCTGCAGTTGTGTGAAAAAGTTCAGGATTCCTTCCTAGCCCCCAAATGTGACCTTTTGGTTTGTTTGTTTGTTTGTTTGTTTAAATCACTGGTGTGTAATGTCAGAAGATACCCTTGGTAATATTCACTGCTTTCTCTGCAGTGCCTAGAATAACATCATCATACTAGTTATGTGCTGATTTGGGATCAGAGATTTGTTGATCATATTGTCATCACTTTCCTATTCATTTAATTATGCATATGTATGTGTATACACACATATGTGTGTGTATATATACCATTATATGTTTATATACTCATCCACAATATATGACATATAGTCAAAAGAGCTACAGTATCTCTGTAGCTCACTTTGGAGTACATACAATACTTTTAAATTTTGTCTTCTTAGTCAATTTAAATTATTATATGTTGTTTCCATAAACTGTATTTGTGCCTGTTTTCAAATGGTGAATATATACAGGGGTTAGTAGTTTATAGTATGGTTATTGATACATAGGTACATTAATCCCTTAAGGCCCCCTTTTTGCCCATCCCCAACTCTTCTGTCCCCAGAGGCTTTAGCCCCTTAAAGAATGATTTGGGGAGTGGGGCAGTAGTGCAGTGGGTTAAGCACATGTGGTGCAAAGTACAAGGACCGGTGTAAGGATGCTGGTTTGAGCCCCTGGCTCCCCTCCTTCAGGGTAGTTGCTTCACAGGCGATGAAGCAGGTCTGCAGGTGTCTATCTTTCTCCCTCTCTCTGTCTTTCCCTCCCTTCTCCATTTCTCTCCATCCTATCCAACAACAACGACATCAATAACAACAACAACAATCGCTACAACAATAAAATAACAATGGCAACAAAAGGAAATAAATAAATATTAAAAAATAATGATTTTATTTTTAACATTTTTTAAAATTTGATAAGATATAGAGGAATTGAGAGGGAAGAAGAATATAGGGGAAGGAAGAAGAGGGAGAGGAAGTAGGAAGGAGAAGAGGAACAGACAGAGAGAGAGAGACTTGCAGCAGTACTTCACAGCTCATGAAGCTTCCCTCTACAGAAGGGGACTGGGGATTTGAACCTGAGTCCTTGTGCATGGTAACACATGCACTTAACCAGATATATTACTGCCCAGTTTTATTCTATTACTTTATCCATTTATTTATTTTTTGTTAACAAATTTAGTTAATTTCATGGAAGAAATATGATCATAGAGAAATAGGTGGTTCAAGGTCATTTATAGAGTTAACAATGGAAAAAATGACACCTCATCTTTTTTATGTCTTCACTTATGTAGTGTTATTCTCTGGAACTTGAGATTTTGTCATCTGGTGAGAGTGTTCAAAGACCACCTTGAGAAATAACAATTCCTGATATTTTCTCAACAGCACTGATGTTTTCTTTCTATCATCTATCTGTCTGTCTGTCTGTCTGTCTATTTGCCTACCTATGACTTCTGACAAGTTATAGGAGGGTTTATTTATATGCTAAAATGTATGAAGTCTGTTGGCAAGAAATGAGGTTTGGAATTGAAATGGTATTGCTTTAAATAATGCTTCAATCTTGGAGTTTGATTACCGGAAGATAGAGATACGCTTCTAATGGAGGGTCCTCTGAAGAAGAGCTGGGATTCTCAATTCCCTTAATTAATAATAACCCTCTCACCCTGATCACCTGTAGGTGCTCAAAGAAATTCAGAGCTTCACATGTTTAACAGCTGTCAGAGATAGAATCACCATGTTGTACTGTTCTGTGATGTGTGTAGAGAGAGGGTTATGGCTTCAAAGTTGTGTTGGGGTCTTCAGGGATTTATGTAGGCTGTGTTTTATCCCCTGCCCCTAAGACTATGCAAATTTCAAAATCAGAAGGTGGATGGTATGATCTGAGGAACTTGTAAGAGAAAGGAAAGCATGAATAAAGAAAGACCACTGATGCAAGTAGGTGAGGGTAGAAGATAAAGAGGCAGGGAGGTTTTATTGAGTACACCCTTTTCACTTCATCCTATGGAAATAACATTTATACTCATCATTTCAATAACTTACATGTGATATATATTTATTGGAGACAGAAGTGAGTGAATGAATAAATGGTTTAGCCTTCCCAGCCATCTCTATTGCACTATGTGTATATGTACAATTTACTTGTGAGGAAACTGAGCTGCAGAAAAGTGGAGCACAGGGCAGCTAGAAGGAGAGTTCAGGAAGCAAATATCTTCCCTTGTGAAAGTTAGAGACTGAAGAGGAAAGTGTCCTGAGTGAGTAGTCACACTAGTACTTGTGAAGGAATTCGTTTTTATTAGTTTTCTCATTTTTGCAAGTGTGGGCAAAGGATTGGGATCTTGGAGTGTCTTTTGCAAATTTACACATCCATTCGTTGAATCTGTTTTGTGATGATGAGTGCTGGCTCGACAATGAAATTGGCATTCTGGTTTCTCAAGGATTTGCTAGTTTTCATTTTCCTTTTCTTCCTCCTCCTCCCTTCCCCTCTCCTCTCCTCTCCTCTCCTCTCCTCTCCTCTCCTCTCCTCTCCTCTCCTCTCCTCTCCTCTCCTCTCCTCTCCTCTCCTCTCCTCTCTTCTTTCATTTAATACAGTTCCAGGAAATAAAATCAGGGCTTCATATACCAGGGCTCTCACCTAGAAGTTCTTGGCCCAATTTTTTTTCTATATTTATAGAGACAGGGAGAGGAAGAGAGGTCACCATCCCGGGAGTTCCACCTGTTCTTGTCCTTGCTGCTATCTCTAAAGTCTCCATGTGGTTCTAGGGAATGAATCTAGCTGCTTACACATGGAAGGTAGTCTGTCTACTGCTGAGCCTTCCCTAAAATCCCAAAAATCTGCTACATTGGCATATACCCTTTTATGTGCCCAGTATGATATGGATTAAACTGTTTTAGATATAGATTAAGTGGAAACAGAGAGGAGCAAATACAGGTTTTCCAGTTGAAGAGCACATCCCATGCAGACACACAGCAGCTTGAAGATGTGAAGGTGCTACACTGTTGTGGGAGTTGCAGTTGCTTTTTGTGATTTAGGGAAGATTGGTGTGTGGTAAGCACTAGAGTAGACTTGGAGTGTATCCTGTAGGAATGGATAAAGAGACTAATAAGGCTTCACAAGCAAATAAAGAATGGGATTTTGAAACAAGAGAACAGTGCTGACACAGAAGTGGACACTAGTTTTGCATGGCACAGTGTGAGTTCCTGCCCCACTGCCTAGCCACCTCCCCTGCTGACAAGCTGCAGTGCAAACAATGACCAGGCAGGTGCTTCAAATTACAGGACAAGAGAACAAATGAACAGCCCAGTTTGAGTCTGAGTTGTGCACTGAGAAACTGAACTTCCTGGTAACAATTTGCAACATTAAATTGAAATTGGGTCTGATTGGCTGGAAAGCACTTGGCCTACATTAATGCCTGAGGAGACTCCCTGTGTCTGATTAAGCTGCAAATTTTGCTGGGCCCTCTCCTGGTAATCCATCATTATTCATGCCAGTACCAGACCCGTCAGTCTCCCTTCAACTCCAAAATTAATTAATTGAACTCCATGACCTACACGTTTGATGAGATGAGAGTCTCTTAAGTCAGCATAAGGCCATCAAGATGGTCTGTAATTTTTTCTTTCTTTCTTTTATCCTCCAAAAGAAAAACAAAGAAAACTCACTCTTCTTTTGCCCTCCTTAGTTGCTGAACCAGCATCCTGAGCAGAGGCATGGGGACCTAGGAGTAAGGCAACAAGGAACTGTTAGAAAGTGAGAAATGAAACTGTCCTTGAGGGTAAAGACTATCAGAATCCCCGCAGCATAAATGGGGGAAATGAGAATGGTCTGCCCCTGGTGAGAATAAAACTGTACAGGGGCCAAAGCAAATATATAAATATCTCTTTTTTTCTTTTTCTATTCTGTGTTTTTTTTTAATCTTCTTTTTCTTTTTGGTTGTACTCTTTTCTCCCCTAACCTCCATACCCCCACACTGCTAACTGACTCTTTGTTTCTATATTCCGAGAATGCAGAGTGTAGTACATTCTTAGTTTGTCAACAGAACCAAAATACATCTGTTTTCCTTCAGTATATTCTAACTTTAACACCAAAGCCAAAATTTCCTCCACTGACTGCTGTCATAAGGAGAAAAAAAAAACGAGAAAAAGGCTATTGAATTGTGTCTCTGGCCTAGAAAGAAACTTAGAAGTCACCTTCAATTCCATTTACAATATTCCTGTCGAGGGATCACCCACAATTCAACTTGCATGACTCAAGTGCCACAGAACTCATTCACTACCTTTCAGGTCAATCTCTATTTTTGGATGATTTTGCCTATTTGGAAAGACCAGTTCATGTTGACCTAGATTTTATGTTTGTGTAATTTGCAACCTTTGGTCATAATTCTGTCATCTGTATCTAGGGAACTTGAATCATTTTTTCCCCATGTTGAAAGTCTTTGAACAAATTCTCATGCTTTCATATCCTGAAAGTCAATGTTTTTCCCCAAAACCTAGTATTAATTAGCAAAATGTTAAATCAATCCATGAGTCAGAGCCATAATTTTTACAACAAAGAAGAATAGAATAGAAAGAACTATAATACAGAGTATCAGAATAAATTATAGAATGTAAGGACAAGATTTGTTTCTGAAATGTTAATATGTGTGTTCATGCATGAATTCCATTAAAATATTTCCTTTCATGCTTTAGGTCTTGTAAATATTGTTTTAGTGAGCCTGGAAATGTAGGTAGCTCTTCAAGATAGTAATTGCATTCCATTGCATATTTCCATCCAGAAGTTGGACTATTAGATCATATGACATTTTTTTAATTGTTGTTGTTCTTAATGTCATTGTTGTTAGATAGGACAAAGAGAAATGGAGAGAGGAGAAGAAGACAGAGAGGGGGAGAGAAAGATAGATGCCTGCAGACCTACTTCACCGCCCGTGAAAGTCCTCCCCTGCAGGTGGGGAGCCAGGGGCTTGAACCGGGATCCTTAAGCCAGTCCTTGTGCATCGCACCAAGTGTGCTTAACCCACTGTGCTAGTGCCCAACTCCCTGTTTTTTCTTTTTTTTTAAAGGGTTATCCCTAGTATTTCTGTAATGATATTACATTCTCACCAACAGTGTAAAAGGCTCTTAAACTTACACAGTATTTGTTGACTATACCCCCCTCAAATAAAAAGATGTGCTACTTTAACAGTCTATATTTCTGACAGTTGTGACTTAAATCAAAGAACAACATAAGGTGTTGAAATGAACTTGAGCTTTATGAACACAGGTTCAATACCAACCTACTCTGTTCATTGGCTATAAAATGTTGACAACTCTTTCACCTTCTCTGAGCCTCTGAGGCTCTGCTGTTTTCTTTGTTTTTAAGATGAAAATCCCACGTCCAAGGCTAGGTTTCATGATAGGATTTCTGAACTTGCATGCCATATAGTAGAACTCAATAAACTAACATGCTGCTCCATCCTCCCCAACCCAAATCTACATCCTCAGAAAGTTGTTATTCTCGTAGATTGATGGCAGTTTCTTCACTCAAGATTAGTGTTGTTAAAATTTGGTAGGCTCTTGCCGGCAGGTTGGCTTGCTTCACGGCGGGTAACAGAGACACGGAGACAACGGCTGGGCAGGGAAGCTGTATTTCTTTATTCAGGAACAACGATTCATAAACTAAGACAAACTAATCACCAAACAGAACTCTGCTGTCTCTTTGCAGCGGCACAAGCACTCTCTCTCTTACTCTGGAACTCAGGAACTCAGGAACCCTCCAACTCTGGCACTCTGAAACTCTTCAACTGTGGAACTCTCTCTTACTCTGTAACTCTGAAACTCTCGAACTCAGGAATTCCGGAACTCTCAGACTCAGGAACCCTCTCTCCGGGTTCCTTGGGGCGGGGCCAAGCAGGCCCGCGAAATTAACAGGACTCATCCAATTCTCTTGGCGGGGGAGGGCTAGAAAAAACCAATGTAAAGCATACGACAATTCCCCCTTTTCTTTTTAACTAAATGACTATAGTATCAAGGGTGTGGGGTGAACAGAAACATATATAACAAAAACCAGCATGTTGCCAAGGGAAGGCCTGAGGGGGCCATATCTGAAAAAAAAAAACATTTTTTGCCTCTGGGGGGCTACTTGCCTTGACAGGCAATTGCATGGGGGCGGGGAACGGCCTAGAGTCCCACAGGCAGCTGGCTGCAACTTACTTACTATGAAACAAAACTTGTTATTAGCATATCTACTGCACGATCCAACGTTTCTAATAGAGAAGGAATTTGAGACTTTTACATATCAACAACGTCTTTTAACCTTTTGTTACACCTAATCAAGATGGAGACACACCCTAGGTGTGGGCCGGAGAGGAAACCTCAGGCATGAGAATAATTAGCATAGACATTGTGCGATCTACCATTTCTAATAGAGAAGGTAATGGAGAGTTTTACATATCAACAAGTCTATTTAACCTTTTGTTTAGACTAACTTAGTTAAAATATATTGATTGTTAACTAATTTTTACCTTAGACTTTAGAGCCTCCGAAAAATTTTAACAACAAATGGCGCCCAACGTGGGGCACCATTTGTTGTTAAAATTTGGTAGGCTCTTGCCGGCAGGTTGGCTTGCTTCACGGCGGGTAACAGAGATGCGGAGACAATGGCTGGGCAGGGAAGCTGTATTTCTTTATTCAGGAACAACGATTCATAAACTAAGACAAACTAATCACCAAACAGAACTCTGCTGTCTCTTTGCAGTGGCACAAGCACTCTCTCTCTTACTCTGGAACTCAGGAACTCAGGAACCCTCCAACTCTGGCACTCTGAAACTCTTCAACTGTGGAACTCTCTCTTACTCTGTAACTCTGAAACTCTCGAACTCAGGAACTCAGGAACTCTCAGACTCAGGAACCCTCTCTCCGGGTTCCTTGGGGCAGGGCCAAGCAGGCCCACGAAATTAACAGGACTGATCCAATTCTCTTGGCGGGGGAGGGCTAGAACAAACCAATGTAAAGCATACGACAGATTAGACTGATTAAGACCCACTAGCAAACAAGGGAGGGGCTTGAACCAGGATCCTCTCCAGGAGGGTTTCTTGGTGATGATGCTTATCTTTGATCCACTTTTGGAAATAGTGGCAATTCTGAAGCCTGTGGAAACAACAGATGCTTCAGGAATCAGTGATTATGCTACTTCACTTTCACAGAAGCCTATACCCAAGGAGAAAGGTTCGCTGAAAGCATGATGAGAGGCTGTCACTGGAGTCTTGATTGAGGTTCCACCAAGCCCTGGTTTCTATCACCTCAGTCTTAATCTCACAATAATCAAATGGGGTATGGATTATTTTTGCCTACCCACCTCAAAGCCTAGTGAAGTCAATAAATGAAACTGAGAAAGAGGCAGTAGTTTGCAATCTTTTACGTAAGAAGGATTTGTTTGTGTAGGTGTCATATTTTTATCATTTTATTGGGGTGGGATTAATTATTTCCACTATAGATGATGACATATGGGTACAGTTTTTCATCTCACTTTGATAGGTGTCTGCAAAACACTGTCACTCACTAACTTGGGTCTTTTTCTGCCATCATGCACAAGAAACCCAAAACTTATGTGTGATTTTAATGCAGAAACAATGTTTTTTTTGGGGGGATGATAATCTTTGAAAGTGTGACTTCAAAGAAGTAATGCTTTTTTTTTTTTTTTTTACTTTCCTCCTGCCACGAGCTGTGTTATTTCTCCACTAGACAGAAACTTAACCCCTACCCAGGCCTGACAACCTTTCCCTTCAGATGGGAACTAAGCACCTTTCTCTTCTCCCAACCTCCCTACTCAGTGCTCCTTCCAAGTGCCACTGATTTTCTTTTTTCTTTTCATGCTTTGGTGTTCCAGTCAAGTCTGTCTCCTCCATATTCTCTCCAAATGTCTTGTAGCTGTAGCTTTCCTCCTGCATTTTGCTCATATTTTTCTGCTTTGTTTTAAACAATATAAACAGTTTCTTTTTGCCATTACCTTTGGAATGATGGATCAAAACCATTTAGAAAGTTACAAAATTTTGAGTGACTCATAGTAGATGTTTGTTAAGAGTAATAGAATAGAATATAAAAGAATAAAATAGAACAGAATGAAGAACAATAGGATAGAATGCAATGGAAGGGAACAAAATAGACAAAAATATAATGAAATTAAATGGAAAGAACAGAAAACAGTAGATGAGTGTATAAATATAATATAATGAAATGAAGTGAAATAGAATTAAATAAAACAGAACAGAAATATATATTTTGTCATGCATCAGTTGTAGTAAAAGCAATGTGTTTGACACACACAGATTATGCATATATAGTATTAACTGCATGTATTTATTATGGACTTCAATAAGTGTTCAATGAAATGATACTGCTTTATAGTATGACAATCTCTATTTTTGTTTCTTTACTTGTTTTGCTTAAATTGACACTAAATTTCCTGACTAGGAACCATAACTGATCCCCATCTGGATTTACCCTTCCTGCAAAGCTGAGCCTGGTCCTTCATAGATACCATCTTTGTTGGTTTCTTGGTTAGGTCAAATATCTCAGAAAACATTGAGTTTTAGGGTAATAGTCCCAAAAATATAAATTTGAAGTTTACCATGAATTTAAGAAACTATCAATAGTAACAACAGCAGTAACTGCTATTTCAGAATGCCAATCATGTTGTAGACATTTACAACAGGGCCTCACATATAAACATCAAAGCTCTGATTCACAGGCATGTCCATTTCCCCAAGAAAGATATTTTAATGAAGTAGCTTCCTATTAATGACTAACAATAATGGAAAACTTCAGATAACACTTATCAGTAGTCAGTCACTATCTTTAGTGCTTCAGGGCACAATGTCAATTTAACTCCAGGGTTGTTTCCTTTTCAAGCCTTACTTCTGGAAAGAAAGGAGTCTGCACAGGATCATAAAAAGGTTTGGGAAGAATGTTGTACTCTTTCTAATTCATGATCCTACATCACAGACTACCTCTTCTTTGACAAATTCATATATTTCACTGAACCATGGGTAATGATGGATAGGAATGATGGCTGGCTTGAAGATTCAGATATTTAGGGGCTATTCTTCTGTATATTCTAATATTGTCCTGCAGCAGTAAAGCACCTGTTAGAACACATAGTTTATGATTAGCAAGGACCTAGGTTCAAGCCCCCTGTTTCTACATGGGGAGAAGCTTCATGAGAGGTGGGACAGTGCTGCATGCCTTTTTCTTTCTCTTTCCCTCTTTTCCTTTTTCCACTCTATTTCCCTTTCTATTATAAAAATAAAGAAAAAGGAAAATGCCTAGCAGGAGCCTTAGATTCCCCATGCAGTCAATGAGTCCTAGTGATGACCTTTTCAAAATCTTCCCACCAATCACAGAAATGAAATATACACACAAACACATACAAACATACACGCACACCCACGTCTATGTCTGCGCATATATATATCTTTGGATTTCAGAGCAAAGTCATTAGATAGATTGAAGTTCATTCATCTAACCACTTATTAATTCAACATGTATTGAGATCCTTTCATCTGTCCAGTACTATTATTAGCTCTGGAGATACAGTAAGAAAAGGGACAAAGCCTTTTCCTCATAGAGCTTATTTTTATCAGAATGGAAGATAATGTACAAATTCATATATTTATATATGCATATATATCATAGTATCAGAATGTAATAACTTCAGTAAAGAAAAATGAAGTAAGGTAATGGGTGAGATAATGACAAATTGTACTTACTTGTGACCAAGAAGCCCTTCACAGAGAAAAAAATGCATTTGTTGGAATTGTGAATGAAGCCAGAGAGTGAGAAAGCCATGCTGATACCTGGGGAAAGTAGAGTTCCAGGCAGAAAGACAGACATTGGTGCTTTACATTTTACTTCTATTGCTTTCTATTTGTAACCTGGGAAAACTCATTTCATCTCTGTTGCTCTCAATTTCTCCTCTATTAAGATGAAGATGCTGTGTAATTCATACAGAACCATTTTGTTTACAGTAATGTGCCTACTCTAATTCTTGCTTACTAGGAAACTGACCTCACCCTTGACACTTCCTGTTTACTCTAGTCACACAGAACTACTAGGGCAGGGACAGCCTCCTTGGCCTAGGGTATTAGGCTTCATCATTTTCAGAGAAATATGACTTTCTTTATTTTCTCCATCTCTGTTGCTGCCCGTAGGATTGAACTTGTCTGTCTTTTAGGAAAAATGTGAGATTTGTGAAGACACCAAAGTCAGTATTTGACAGATAGCAGGTCTTTGCTAAATGTTTTTGAAACAAATGAATAAATTCATAAATGAATAGTTTGGGTGGAAGATCAAGTAATGACTAGAAATTTTTTTTCTTAGCCATCCAATAGTAAATAAATAGATAAATATAAATACTTGTCAAATAAACTGATGTTGAGGAATATGTCTTGCCCAAGGCAACATCATAAAAAATAAATAAATGGGGAGTCAGGCAGCGGTGCAGCAGGTTAAGTGCAGAACGCACTTGGCACAAAGCGAAAGGACCGGCTTAAGGATCTCAGTTCAAGCCCTCAGGTCTCCACCTGCAGGGGAGTCGCTTTATAAGCGGTGAAGCAGGTCTGCATATGTCTGTCTTTCTCTCCCCCTCTCTGTCTTCCCTTCCTGTCTCCATTTCTCTCTGTCCTATCCAACAACAAGGACATCAATAACCACAACAATTTTAAACAACAAGGACAGCAAAAGGGAAAATAAATAAATATTAATAAATAAATAAATAAATGAATTTGAGCCCCCAGCTCTCCACCTGCAGATGAAGCAGGTCTACTAGTGTCTATCTTTTTCTCCCCTTTCTGTCTTTCCCTCCTCTCTTTATTTCTCTCTGTCTTATCCAGCAATGACAACAATAATAACTACAACAACAACAACAAAAAGGGCAACAAAAGGGAATAAATAAATAAATATTTTAAATAAGTAAATGATAAAATAATAAAATAAAATAAAATTGGGCAGTAGCATATCTGGTTAAATGCATGTGTTACTATGCACAAGGACCCAGGCTAAACCCCCCAGCCCCCATCTGTATGGAGAGGCTTCATGAGCAGTGAAGTACTGCTTTAAGTCTCTGTCTATCTCTGTTCCTCTTCTCTCTCCTTCCTCTCCTGCTTTTCCCTATTCTTCCCTTCCCTCTCTATCCTTCTTATCTCTCAATTGCTCTCTATCTTATCAAATAAAAAATAATGCTAAAAATAAAATCATTCTTTATGGGGCCAGGAGATAGCATAGTGCCTATTAAAAAAAAAAATCCATGCTTTCCTGAGCCTCCAAGTACAAGGTTCAGTCGCCAGCACTACCATAAGCCAAAATTGAACAGTGTTATACTCAAAGAAAAAGAATTATTCTTTACACAAATATGGTAGTTAGCAGTACTTCTCAGAGCACTGTCTTATTTTGATTTCTCACAACAGATTTGTGAAAGATATATATTTTTTATTATTTAATAATGATTAACAAGTCCATAGGATAGGAGGGGTACAATTCCCACCACCAGAGTTCTAAACCCCATTCCCTCCATTGGATGGTTTTCTATTCTTTATCCCTCTGGGGGTATGGACCCAGGATCATTATGGGGTACAAAAGGTAGAAGATATGACTTCTGTAATTTCTTTTCTGCTGGACATGGGTGTTGGCAGGTAAATCCAATGTGTTCTGTAACCCCACCTCTCCAGAGTGCTGCCCCACTAGGGAAAGACAGAAACAGGCTGGGAGTATGAGTCGACCTGCCACACCCATGTCCTTGAAGTATCTTTTAAGGAGTAAGAAAAACTTAAACACTCAGAAACTTGTATCATTCAAGATCAACTTGTTTTTAAAGAGTGAAACCTTCACTCAAACCCAGCCAGATGGGACCGTGTGGTGGTAGCAAACCTGGTTAAATACACATATTACAGTGTGCAAGGACCCAAATTCAAGCCCCAGGTCCCCATCTGCAGGGGGAAAGCGAGGCAGTGCTGCAGCTCTCTCTCTCTCTCTCTCTTTCTCCCTCCTCCTCTCAAATTCTCTGTCTCTATTCAATAATAAAGTATTAAAAAAAAAACTCTCTGATTCCCCTCATAGGCTCTCCTAGCTAACATTCCTGCCTCTCTGAAGTCTATGGGGTGAGTGTGTGCCTGTGTGCATATGTGGGAATATAGCCAGGAGAGGACAATTTAAAGGAAATCTTCCATTCCCACCTATACTCAGACCTCCCTGCAGGTCAGGTCAGTTAGCTATAAAAAAACCTCAAGGCACTGAGAACATTACTACCTAGTCAGGAAATGCTGACACATCAGCTTCTAAGAATCAGAGCTGTCACTGATAGTGGGCAGATAGTGAATTGATCCTGTAAGCAGAGAAATTTGATGAGGAGGAGATAGTGATATTCTCTGGGAAGGATATCACCTGGAGGACCCAAAAGGCCAAAATCTCAATGGGTTGGGACAAAGAACACAAGTGGAAAACTGGATTGCAGACTGGGCTGAATGCCCAGGAACTTGGGTTCTAGTTCCAATTCTGTTCCCTTCTAGCAGTTCAGTTTGAATAAGGGCTCCTGTAGTCTGGATTTTGGGCTTTTTTATTTTGAAAAAATAAATAATATTAAAAAGAGGGGGTTATAGGGGTAGGGATGATAACACAATGGTTACACCAAAAGACTTTCATGCTTGAGGCTCCAAAGTTCAAGGTTCAATCTCCAGCACCACCAGGTGATAAAAAAAAAAAAAAAAAAAAAAGAGAGAGAGAGAAGTGGGGAGGGGAGGGGAGGGCAGTGGAGGAGATGGGAGGAGAGGAGAGGAAAAGAAAGGAGAGGAGAGGAGAGGAGAGGAAAAAAAGGAGAGGAAAGGAGAGGAGAGGAGAGGAGAGGAAAAAAAGGAGAGGAAAGGAGAGGAGAGGAGAGGAGAGGAAAAAAAGGAGAGGAGAAGAGAAGAGAGGAGAGGAAAAAAAGGAGAGGAGAAGAGAGGAGAGGAGAGGAGAGGAGAGGAGAGGAGAGGAGAGGAGAGGAGAGGAGAGGAGAGGAGAGGAGAGGAGAGGAAGAAAATTAAGTCAGCTCTTTTGAACTTTTGCTCCTTGGGACTGTAGGGACTTGTGACTGTGCTTCTGGACTGAAAAGAAAGGTGGTGGTGAAAGTCTAGAAAAAGAACAACATGTACCTTCATTCTTGTAGAAACTTTCCTTTTTGGGTTTTGTATATTGAATTTTGAGTGTCATATTTCAATTGAACAAAAGGTTTTGGTACAAAATGTAGCTTGGAAACGCCTGGTCAGAATGATCTTAAATGACTTTGCCATTTGGACAATCTGTGAAAGGAGAATCAGAGTGAAAATAAAGCCTTCGGATACTTCTAGAGGCAGGGCTACAGAGCAGCAACAGCTGTATTTCTCTCCTCTCCTCTCCCGGGTCAACTAGGAATACCAAAAGAGACCACCTGGGACCACAACAAAGTAGGACTAGAAAGACTTCAAGAACCCACCAAACCACTGGTGACTGCAAACACGTGTGGCTCGTGGAGAGGGAGGAGCCTAAGGAGAGATTGGACAACTGGTAAGTCTGGCAGTTTACCAGTTGAGGCAACACCGCCTGTCTGTTTTACCAACAAAAAGACTGCTGAAGGGAGGAAAGGACTCCTTTAAGCCTCACCAAATGCAACTGTGAGTCTCCATTGCTACTATTCTCAGAGGCTGGAGCAGAAACGGAGAGGCCCTGTGCTGACATGTGGGAACAGAGAACTGACCAGGAAACTTGGGAGAAGATCTGCACCTCAGTGGTCTAGCAATGGGGAAGGATAGTAGGAGCCTTTCCACATTATTCTGCTGATGAGAACATGGTGAATAATTGCCTCAAAACCTACATACTATAAATTGGATTTGTTTAGAAACTCACAGGCCCAGCAGTGCTTCCCAATTTGGCAGAGAAGCTAAATGAGCCCAGAGCTTTGGATCCTTTGCATGTGAGTGTCTCTTTGCATAACCACCTACCTTGCTTTATCTCTTGGTCAGTAGTGTGTGATTAAGCTAAGAAGCCTACTTATAGTTTAAAAGCCCTCAGGCTTCCATAGTCTACAGGAAAGAATAAGAACAAAAGAGGCTTTCACAGTTACTGTGCTCCAACTCAGGGATTGAAATAATATTGAAACAACTGTTAATTTCCACAACTGTGAACTCTTTAAGTACCTTTCTTAGATACAGGTCAATTCAGGCAAGAGTGATCAGTAATTTGAAAAGTGCTGAGAGGGACCTCATAACATACCACAGAGAATGTTAAACCAACAAGAAGAAATACTGGAGAAATGAACCAGTTCAAAAGTTTAGCTAAAATCCCCCCAAAGGTTGAAGCACAGAATAATGAGGTCAACATCCAAACACTAGTCAAGGAAATAGTCACAGGAGTGAAAAAAGAGTTTGAAAGAATTGTCATCAGAAATGCAGAAACAGCAAATGAGTCTCTGGAAGGAAATACTAGTTATCTCAAGGTTATCAGAAAAGAAAAGAAAAGAAAAGAAAAGAAAAGAAAAGAGAAGAAAAGAAAAGGAAAAGAAAAGAAAGCCTTCAGTATCAAGTATACAATAAATTAATGAAAAGAGGAACTGCTTTGAGGTAGTTATAGGATCAAACAGGACAGAAAATGGCTGCCATCTTTCTTCCTTTGAGATTTGAGATCAGATATCAGAGGGAACATACTATCCAAGAACCGTTCCTTTCTCTCTAATCCTGGGGACAGGCTGGCAACAGGGGTAGGGAGATGACTTCTTTGCCTCCTTCTCTTGTCCTCCCCCCCTTCTCTCCAAGTAAGGTACATGAAAAACACGGTAGGAATATTAGAGTCACAGATTACCTTGCCATTACTTGATGCAATTATGTGTTTTCTTTATTTTATAAATGAAACTTCCAAAAATAGATCACTAGGATAAATGTTGCAAACACCCACTTAAAAATGGATTGGAAAGTTAAGACTTAGCATATGCTAGAGGTAGATACAACCATGGAGAGCTTCTAGTTATGCATTAGAAATTGTAAGATTCTCATAGCATCTGAGGTACTCTGTGACTGTGGTTTCAAACCAAATGTGCTTGTTGTAGTAGTTGTTCTTACCTTTACACTAACTCATGCTTTCATTTCATTCAACTTAAGCTATAATAACTACTACCAGTTATTTTCAAGGTAGTTCAAGACTCACCTTTCCTAAGAAGCAATCATGATTTTCAACAAGAATTGCATAGCTATCTCAGATTCACTTGTAATCATAGGACTGATCTGCTCCTCTGTAAAATGAGTGGTATTTGGTGATTAGATTTTACCTTCCAGAGAGTATCCCAGAACTTGTGACACTGCCTGTACATAACACTCTTAGATAAATAGATCAACAAATGTCTATTTACCTGAATATACCTGAATCACTTTGAGTTTCAGTTTTCTTTTCTGTGAGATATAGATGCTAATCAGACCACCAGACAGGGGTCTTTGAAATGAATAGTTCAGACAGTTGTGTTAGGTAGTCTTGTGAGCCAGACCTCATACCAATAAGGGACTTGTTACTATTAACAGTTTACATACATGGTTGTATCTTGAAGACACCGATGTATCCCAGGACTCTGGGCCAGGTCCGTGACAGATCCAAGAAAAAGTGATCACACCTTTCTGCATCTCCTCTACTTTCAGAAAGGAAGGCTTTACTGCCAGTAGAGCAGGTCAACCTCATTTCAGGACCAGTCCCTTCAATGTTAGGCAACTAGAGGACCACTCATGTCCTGCCCAGAGTCGTAATTCAGGGTTAGCTGCTTCACTGTGGGCATTATTGAGGGTTCATGGTTTAAAGTACCATTGTTGGCACATGGGTACAGTTTCTCATCTCAGAAAGATAGGTATCTGAAAAATACCTTCACTTCCAAATTAGGTCCATCATTGTGTACCAGGACCTGAAAGCTTCCCCCCTGAGTGCCAGGCCCCATAACTTTGATTAGTTTGGTGTATTGCAAAAAAACCAGAAGATTCTAGGGAAGGAGGTCATTTCCTTATTCTGTATATAAGAGAAACCCAGAGCTACTTTAGTGCTGGATCTAGAATGCATTTTCCATGTGGAAGTTTCTTCTCATGCATTGTTTTCTTACTTTTAGTGTTGCTTAACTAGCTTTTTCCTATATACAGGCCTAAAAAATGATGGGGGGTGGGGCACAATTTGAGATAGCTTAAAAAAGAAAAAAAAAAAAACACTTACATTTGAGTTTCTCAAAGCAAAGAGAACAGTGATACTCTACATATATATATATTTCCTTAGCAAGATATTCTGATTCTTAGGCCATATACTTTAATAAAAAAAGAACAGGGTTGGATGTGAGGGCCATCTGTCTGATACATCTGTCACCCCATTGATCACCAGGGTTGATTCTGCTGATCTGGCTAGCTAGGTGGGTGTCCCCTTCCTCCCTCACTGATCCATGTGTGTCCCTCCCCAAAGCTGTGCGCTTGGTCAGAGAGGACTACCTTCCCCGAATAGAGACTGATAGGTCTTTGGTTGAGGGTATACAAGTAGCTACACTCCCCTGCTAGAACCTCCAAACAAACTCACAAGAAAGAACAGGGTCAAACTGGAAATTTCTTTTCTTTTTTTTTTTTTTTCCTTCAAAGACTTTTTAAAGTAGGGGCATAGGAAAAGACAGAAGACTGGGCTTCTCTGTTCCAGGGTACATTTCCCTAAATCACATAAATTTAATTCTCTGACATGTATTCATTTGTTGTTGCCTGCAGCCTAATCTCTCTTCCCTTATCTGAATTTCCCTTCTTAGAATTGTAGTGTTTAATTACTTCCTATCTGAGATCCTTACCAACGGTTATGTTGTTAGTTGATGTGCATGCATTTAACAGTGTAACACTTTTTAAGGTAATATATCTTAATTTATTATCCATTCATATATCCACTCATCCATACACCTATCAATTTTATTGATTACCTACTCAATTTAGGTCCCATCTTAAATATAATATTCAAGTCAGAGTGCATCCCAATTCTCATGAAGCACAACATCTGGTAGGCATTTTTACTTTTTTCTTTTGCCACCAGGATTTTTTTTTTTCTATTTGGGCCATCAAATATTTTATTAAAATTATTCTATTCAGCAAGTCTAACATAAAGTCAGAAATTCCGCATTTCTTCTCATTTTTAAAATTTTTATTTATAAAATGGAAACACTGACAAGACCATAGATAAGAGTGGTACATTTCTACACAATTCCCACCACCAGAACTCCATATCCCATCCCCTCCACTATTGGCTTTCCTATTTTTTAACCCTCTGGGAGTATGGACCCAGGGTCATTATGGGTTGCAGAAAGTGGAAGGCCTGGCTTCTGTAATAGCTTCCCCACTGAACATGGACATTGACAGGTTGATCCATATTCCCAACCTGTTTCTCTTTCCCTAATGAGGTGGGGCTCTGGGGAAGTGGGGCTCCAGGACACATTGGTGGGGTTGTCTGCCCTGGGAAATCCTGTTGGCATCATGGTAGCATCTGGAACCTGGTAGCTGAAAAAGAGTTCAGATATAAAGCCAAACAAATCGTTGACTAATCTTGAACCTAAAGGCCAGAATATTGCAGATGGAGATTTGGGGTCTCTGTTTTGGAAATAGATAGTAGGTCTATTTTAGATATATTCCAAAGGGCCTATGACTTTACTGCCAGGATTTTTGCTGGAACTTCATGCTTGCAGGATTTATTTATTTATTTATTTATTTATTTATTTATTTATTTATTTATTTCAGAGTTATCTCTGGGGCTCAGTGCCTGCACTATGAATCCACTGCTCCTGGAGGCCATTTTATTTCCCTTGTTGTTGCCATTGCTTTTGGGTTGGACAGAGAGAAGTCAAGAGAGGAGGGGAAGATGGGGGGGATAGACACCTGCAAGCCTGCTTCACTGCTTGTGAAGTGACTACCCTGCAGGTGGGTAGCTAGGGGCTCGAACTGGGATCCTTATGGCAGTCATGGCGCCAAGCATTTAACCTTCTGTGCTACCACCAGTGTCCACCCCTACCCGCCATCTGCCATCCACCTCCCACACCCAACACCCCCCACCCCACCTCCACCCCATCTGCAGGATTCTTAATACTCCCTGAAGACTTCTTCATTTTAGTTTGAGGGCAAGAGACACAACTAAAACGATTTTAAAAGCTCCAGCAAGCCAGAAACCAAAAACAATTGTGATTTTAATTGAGAAATAATCTTGTTAAAGGTGTCACATTAATATCACAGAAATATTTTCACAAGTATTATCTTATTGAGCCTCACAATGGCCCTTCCTGAAGTTTGCAAGATTGGAGAGAGCTTTACCATTTGACTGAAAGTTTTAGAAGGATGAAGACATTTCCTTCAGGTTATCATTTGGCAATTACATATTTTCAAGGGAGTTATTAACATAAATTGCCAATTATCTTGGTCCTGGACCAGATGACAGGGTAGGAAGGAGAAACTTTTAAGTGGGCTACTAAGCTTTGGGAACAAGTCTATTAATCAGTGCTTTGCCTGCATCTCACAGCATAAGAAAGAGGTTCTTCTAAGCTGTCAACTGGTCTCTCTTAATAATGCAAAGACCTGGCTATAACTGAAACAGAAGAATTTGGAGTTAGCTCAAATATCCCAATTCTAGATAGGACCAGAGGGATATATTTTGATCCTCTAACTACATAGTAGGGGTGATACTTCTGCCTGCTTCTAGGAAGTGTTTACCACCTAGTGAGCCATGATAGCAATTTTAGCACAAAGCCATGCAGGACATTATTTCCCATTGTTTACAGACTGCAAGTTCCATATTGGTATCTGAGTATAAAGAGTTAGACAAAGAATGGGCAAATAAGAATATAAAAGTGTTTCTTGTTCTTTGAAACTGTATTCAATTGCTTTTATTTTCTTAAAAAATATAAAGAAAATTGATTTGAGGAGCCAGGTATTAGCACACTTGGCTGAGTACACACATTACCATTTGTAAGGACCTGGGTCCTAGGCCCTGCTCCACATGTGCTGTGGGGGTGGAGGTCAGGACACTTCGCAAGCAGTGAAACAGATCTGCAGGTATCCATCTTCCTCTCTCTCTTTTTCTCCCTGCCTTCTCAATTTCTCTCTGTCCTATCAAATAAAATAGAAAAAAAATGGCTTCAGAGAATGGTAGATCCATAGTCATAACCCTGGGATTTTTACATGAGACAGAGATAAGTAAGTCAGTATATACAGTGCTTGGAATTGAACTAGAAATTTCAGTGATCTGAGGCCAGCTCTCTACCAGATAAGCCATTTCTCCAGTTGCTGTATTTGTTTTCCTACCTAATATCCTTATCTTTGTCATTCTCATCATCCTATGAGTATGGG
Organism: Erinaceus europaeus; assembly: GCF_950295315.1. Classification (NCBI taxonomy): domain Eukaryota; kingdom Metazoa; phylum Chordata; class Mammalia; order Eulipotyphla; family Erinaceidae; genus Erinaceus; species Erinaceus europaeus. The sequence goes on along the minus strand of NC_080171.1, from coordinate 86,735,694 downwards.
TTACTACCAGTAATGAGACTGCAGATCAGGCAGGTTAAGTAACTTTCCGGTTTCACTCATTAAAGCAAGATCAGAGCTGTGATTAAAATCCATGTTGGTACATACCCTCTGCTCCTCAAGGCTTCATCCCTGACTGAGTAAACACACACAGTGCTCACTCAGTCAGGGATGAAGCCTCAAGGAGGAGTTCCTATCCTGAAATCAGCAACACAGCCCGAGTGATGAACAGAGTAAGATTTTTAGATAAGGAGCCAAGCTATTGAGCCTTGCTTTTTTTGTCTTTATCGTTACAAGTTTCCTATTGGATATTCTCACCTTAAATCCTCAATTAACATTCCTTTCTGAGTTGCTCTATTTTTTCCTTACTTGTTCTGTTATAAATTTCACTTTCCGCTCTTTTCCCCCACATTCTGCATAGCCCTCCACTAGCCTCTTATTGTGGGTTCCTAGACTTCCACTTTGCCTGTTTATAGAGGTTATTATTTTTTTTCTCAACTGGAAAAATCTAATAGGACATTTTCCTTACAAGTAGAATCCAGGAATCTTCACTTATTCCACAAGTTCCTTAAGAATCATGTTTTAGCGCTTGCTCAAGATCACACATAGTCCACCATTCCATCTTTGCCTCTTAGCTCTTTAGCAACACCTGATGAATGGAAACTTTTTTTTTTCCACCCAACTTCTCACAAATAAGGAGACTGGAGGATCATACAGGAAAGGACTCACCCTGTTTGTTTCATATTTGCTAGTCTCTGGTATATTTGCTAGCATACATCAGATACCAGATCCTATTGAGTGAAGCAGTGCACAAGACACTTGGCACTCTTCTTTACCTCTGTCCTGCCTTTCAAGGAGAAAGACCAGCAGGAAGTTGTCTACTGACAACTGCCTGCTCATAACACATTGAAGATCCCACGTCATTTTACACACATTAGCTATGTTTGATTTTTACAACAACCTAAGAACTTTCTGGTAAACATTTTTATTTCACTCTACAGAAGAAAAAAAAAAAGATTCAGAATGATTGCAAGACTTGTCCTGGGCCATAACTCATGTAACTCTATGCCAGGATTTGAGTCCTGTGTGCTTTCTATTGCTCTATACCTTGGTTTCTACACTATGTCTTCTTAATTACAAAAAACGAGGGAAGGAAATGCCAGAGTAATGGTTGATGACACAGTGAGCAAGTGTATAAATTCTCTTATAAGAAATAAAATGCTTTTTTTTTGGTAATTTCAAGGACTCTCATTACTCCTAATTCTTTACATTTGTGTATCAATTTAAACATTCGGAGAGTTTTTTTTTCTGGTCCCCAGATTCTATTCTATTCTTCCTTTTAATATTTTATTATTATTATTACTATTATTTATTTCCCTTTTGTTGCCCTTGTTTTTTTATTGTTGTTGTAGTTTTTATTGTTGTTGTTGATGATGTCATCATTATTGGATAGGACAGAGAGACATGGAGAGAGATGGGGAAGACAGAGAGGGGGAGAGAAAGAGAGATACCTGCAGAACTGCATCACTGTCTGTGAAGCGACTCCCTTGCAGGTGAGGAGCCAGGGCTCGAACCGGGATCCTTAGTCCTGTGCTTGTGCTTTGCATCACATGCGCTTAACCACTCGCTGCTCTACTGTCTGACACCATCTTTCCTTCTTTCTTACTTCAGTACCTGTGGACAGAAAAAGGCTTTAGCAAATGTATTCTTAGTTTATCTCCTCTGTTCCATACACTTTACACCATGGGTATAACTGTGAGAAAACAATGAGTGTCTCTATCATCTTGGAGCTTAGAGACAAAAATAGACTAAAAGCACTGTTATAAAGATTACAGCCAGTATTAGCATATCAGAAGCATAGGATTCTGGGTATCATATAGAATCCTAAACAAGGGGTGACTGGAACTTTTTTTTTTTTTTTCTTGCCAGAAAGAAGAATCTGTGGAAGAGGGAGGAATTAACTAGGCAGAGTATGGTGGGAAAAGGATAGTCGGCATGAAGCCTGTATAAATACCAGAAAGCAGAAGTAAGATGGGTTCAGGATTACTTCAACTCTATTCACAATAATGAACATGTAGAAATAATCAATGCCCTGCAGCCCTGTTTCACCACTCATTAAGTGCCTCCCCCCCCCAGGTGGGGACCAGAGACTTGCACCTGGATCCTTGTGCACAGTAGTGTGTGTGCTTAACCATGTGTGTCACCATCTAACCCCTTATTTTTCCGTTTTCTTTATTTTCTGATAGTCAGGAACAGAAGGATATGAAGAGAAAAATAGAGGAGAGACACCTGTAACATTGTTCCACAGCTTGTGAAGCCTCCCACACCCAAGGCAGGTAGAGGCTGGAGATTTGAACCCAGTTATTTGCACATAATAACATGCACTCTCAGGGCTGGTGGTCACTTCTAATCCTCCTTGTATAAAGAAATACTTTTTAAGTTACAAAAGAAAGAAACTAGGTTGAGTGACCAAGTGGATTCACATATATCTAAAACTCATCAGTGATCTTCTGCCTTCATGTCCACACTGTGTTCAGATTCCCTAGAAACATTGCAGGTCTCAGCCTGTCAAGGAGCAGAAGGGCATTTTGGAGAAAGAGTCTGGTCTGCCTGCATCCAAACACACACACACACACACACACACACACACACACACACACACACACACACACACACACACACACACTCCAGCTGCTTTGACATAGACTTGGGTACTTCTGAGCTATATCCCTCAGCTGCTCTGCTGACTAGGCCTCCTGCCACCTGAAGATTAGTCACACATGCTGCAAACACATCTGCAATATTGTGTTAAAAAACAATGTGTGGAGGCATTCAGATAGCAGGCTTATTAGCCTGTTATTATCCATTCGCCCAAATATTCCAACTAATCAGCCTTCAGATGGACAGGACTAATTGGTTACAATCCTAGCACTAGGCACATTTAATTGAAATGGATGTGCTCGTCTTCTGGACTGGACAGCTTATCCATTACCATTACACAGAGAGCACACCCCAGCCTGTGGATTTTCCTGTCAGGGCTATTATGGTGCAGCTATGGAAGGATGAATGGAGCCATTTCTCACCTTTGTTAGAGGTTTTAGCCACTCTTTCCCACCATGGTTATCAATTGCTACATATTCATCTCCCCTATAGGATGGTGAGCTACTTGAGGATATATATATATATGAATTAGCATAAAGTCTCACTGCATATAACCTGTTGAAATTGTAGAACCTTAAACAAGACAAGATCCATTTTTCTTCCCTGTAAAATAAGTTAGATTTCCACAGGTAGCACATCAACTCCATTTTGCTTGCAAGGACTTAGCCTATCCACTTTTACTTTATGACTGTTTTCATTCCTTTCTTTTCTTTCCCTCATTCCCACTTCACTCTAAGACCTGGTATCCATCCTCATGGTCCAAGATAGCTGCAAGAATATTAGCCATCAGACAAACTTCACGAAAGATGAGGGGGGCAAATAAATGAAAAAAGGAGCCACACCTCAAAAACTGAGATAGCCTACAATAAAGAGATTTTTTTTTTTAAAGACCAGGAGATAGCAGTCTTTACCATATCCAAGGACACAGGTTTGAACCCCCAACCTCCACTATACAAAGGGGTCTCTTCAGTACTGTGGTATCTCTCTCTTCCTTTGTCCCCCCCCTTTTTTAAAAAAAATCTCACCTTCTATATTAATAAAAAGACTGCCATAGTGGTAGAACTGTATGGGTGTGAAACCTTAGTAAAAAACTAAGGCAACATCAAAAATAAATAAATAAATAAATAAAGATAAAAGACAGGATAGCTTCCAGTGGAAGGGATAGGATATAGAACTTTGGTGGGGGAAGAATTGTGTGGAATTTTACCCCTTTTATCCTATGGTCTGTTGATAATTATTAAATCAATAAAAAAATTAAATGAAACTAAAGGTTTGAATTGTTACCAAATAAATAAAAGAAATAATTTTTTAGGGGGATGCTTCTTAACATTTGTAGCTAGTTCCATTGTTCAGTATCTGGTTATCTGACTCAGATGCAATAATTCACTGCAAATGTAACCATTAAAGTGAAAATAGTATCTGTTATTAAGGAATATAGCAAGAATGAATCTTGGATGCATGGCGGTGCATCAGGTTAAGCACACATTTCACCACTTTCAAGGATCCTGGTTTAAGCCCCTACTCCCCACCTATAGGGGCCAGGGGGAACACTTTATGAGCCCTGAAGCAGGTCTATAGTTATCTATCTTTCTCTCTCCCTCTTTATCTCCCTTACCCTCTCAATTTCTCCCTGCTTTATCAAATGTAATAGAATGGAAAAAACAATGAACATTGGGAAGGCATGTGGAAGTTTATGACAGGATGTCTGGGTCCGTGTCGGTGTTAATATCCCTTACAAGACCTCACTTGCTCATTATCAAGTGGGTTTAAATGTTCTGGTTATGCCAGAGAGATAACTCACTGGACCAAGCACCTTTGTTACCATGCACTTAATCCAGACAGGCTTTGGCACTAGAAGAAACGACAATACTGTGATATCTCTTTATATCTATCAACCATCTATCTATCAAAACCAAAAACAACAACAAAACAAACAGACAAAAAGAAAAACAGCATAGAGAAATCACATATGCATAAGACATCAGCTCTGAAAACAAAATAAAACACACTGTTAGGGAAAAAAAACTGGCTACATAAATTTTGGTATAAATGCTGGCACTGCAATTTTCTAGCTGTATAGCTTGAATGATCTTTGTTTAATTTTTTAAACCCAGATTCTTTATGATGGTAATAGCCCACTGACTTTATAGAATGGTCGTGAGGATTAAATGAATGAATTCTATTCTAATGATTAGCAGGCTTCTAAGCAATCGACTGTTTCAGCAACTTTTTATACTGGAATCAAGCTATACTTGTCCTTTGTGCTCTATTTATGTCTGGTTTATTTCACTTAGCCTAATGGCCCTCATGCTCATTCACACTGTAATATATGGTAGAGATTCCTTTTGTTTTAAAGACTGAATAATATGCCTTTCTATTTTTATATCACAATTGTTTTATCCAAGCAGAATTTACGTTGTTTCTGCATGTTGACTATTGTGAACAGAGCTGTAGGAATCCAATATCAGTCTTATTTCTGCCTCCTGATATTATACAAATCCTCCTTGCCTGGAATATTCTTACACATGACTCCGCCTAGTTAATGTCCTCTTATTTTTCCTGTGAGACATTATTAATGAATAACTCCAAGCATTATTAAAGGAAGCTATTATCATTGGAGGAACTGTAGAGGTGAGTATTAAGTTCTTTGTTTAAAAGCTTCAGGATTTGAAGTGAGAAAAATATGTTTGAGGTCCACCTATAAACTATGCAGACTCTGGCAATTTTCTTAACTTGTCTGAAACTCAATCTCCTTTCTGGAAAATGAGAATAATAAGATCTCCTCTCAGTTATAAGAATTGAGGAATTAATTTTTAAATACACATACACACACACACAAAACACAGTTTATTTATTTTATTATTAAGGCCTTCTTGTAGTGGGGAAGCTGTAAGTTAGAGGGCAGACAATCACATTGCTCAGCTTTGCCATTTCTTGTGTAAGTGACTTTGGACTTATCATATGGTCCTGCTAAGTCTTTGTTTCTGATTAGTAGGACAGGATAGCAATATGTTCTTTGCATATTTCTTGTAAATTGAAAATGTCTGAAAAATAGAAGACTCTAAATACATGCTAGTTATAATGGTTATGATGGTTAATTTCACATTGTTGATGAATGAATAAAAGACTGAAAGAACTAGTGAGTTCATATCCATCCTCTGCAGAGTCACACAGACAGGAAACACACAATAGCTTGGTTTCCTATAGGATTTTCACACTAGCTTTTGCTCTGGACATCTCTAAACCTTCCTTGACAGGTTCCATATACAAATAGAGATCAAACAGATTTGTGCTAAGGAAAAATTTTTTTTTTCCTTATCTGCCTCCAAGTTTATCACTGGGGCTTGGTGCCTGCACTATGAATCCATTGCTCCTGGAGGACATTTTCTCCATTTATTTTTATTTATTTATCTTATTTTTTGTCCTTTTTAGTTCTGTGCTTGCTGTTCTTGTTGGATAAGACAGATAGAAATTGAGAGAGGGGGGGAAGACAGAAAAGGGGAGAGAAAGGCAAATACCTGCTGACCCACTTCATAGACTGTGAAGAGAGAGACTCCCTTGCAGGTGGGGAGTGTGGGGCTCAAACTGCAATCCTCGCTAGTCCTTGCACTTCATGCCCTATGTACTTAACCAACTGTGCAACCACTGGGCCTCCCAGTTAAATGTTTTATTTTTATTTTTATTACTTTACTTTATTTATTTTTGCCTCCAGGGGTATTTCTGGGGCTCAGTGCCTACACTGCGAATCCACTGCTCCTGGAGGCCACCCCCCATTTGTTGCCCTTGTTGTTGCTCTTGTTGTTGTTATTGTTGTTGGATAGGACCAAAGGAAATCGAGAGTGGAAGGGAAGACAGAGAGGGTGAGAGAAAAATAGACACCTGCATACCTGCTTCACCACTTGTGAAGTTACCCCCCTGCAGGTAGGGAGCCAGGGGCTCGAAGCAAGATCCTATGCCAGTCTTTATGCTTTGCACCATACACACTTAACCCACTGCACTACCACCTGACCCCCAGTTAACTGTTTTTATCATGTCCTTGGGAGAGTGGATTGGACAGACTGCCTCCTGTCATCCTTATATCCACTGGCCTTTTATTGAGAGTTGATTCTCAGCAGTGGCTGAGAGCTTTATAGGTGTCTCCAGACTACCTGTGTACATGCAGCTGGGCAGAGTACTATAAAGCATATATTACCAGGTGGGTGAGATGATAACATTACTTAGGCTTTTCTCTTCCAACAAAAGTCGATAAACCTTTATGCTGCCTTTAGCCCACATATCCCCGTTCTGCTTTTGTATTATTCTTGCTTTTCCCGATTCCTCCTGACTTTCTTCCACTAAAGCATACCAAGTGCTAAGAACTCTGAGCTCATTTGGTACAGAGAGAAACTCAATTATATCCACCAGCAGAGTGTAAAAGGAATGGAGGTTTGAGATATACTTACAGGTTGCAGCCTCTAGGTGGAAACTTGCCAATTTCCAGTCCAGCAATCTATAGGAATGCTCAGGAGGATGTCAGCTAAGTCCAGGGGAACTATTCCAAATGGGAAACACTTTCTAAGAGGATTTATTGTAATGCAAATGTCAAAGTTAGTTAGCTCCAAGTTAAATGAAACTAATTGGACCCTGTAGAACAGGGGTTATAAACTGGCAGCCTAAGACTATGTCTAGGCCACAGATGAGTCTCATTTTGTCTACAGTTATATCATCTAATTAAACAGTCTTCCTAAAAATTTGAAGATCAGCCCATCAAGTGAAAGAATACATGCATATATGTGTACTTCAATACCTACATTCTGTCCATGTTCCTGAATGCTAATAATAGGCTGGATTTCAGTAGTAAGACATTCCTTTGGAAAGACTGTATACTTTCTAGTTTGCTGTAATCTCTACCACTCTCTATCATCAACTCTGTTATGCCCTGCTCACTGTCCCACTTGTGTTCTTATTAGAGATTTGTTTAGGCCCTTTGTCACAAGGTATTCATTGTGTGAAATATTACACACATTGAAATGACCTATAGCTTGAATAAAACTAGATGGATTATTTAGAAGGAATGTTTGGCTTGTAGGCTTGCAGTTGTCAAAGGTTGTTCTAGCTGAATATGTTCCCAAAAGGATCCCTCAGAAGTAACTCATGAGTCATGCAGACTCTGAGGAGTGACTGTGTCAATTGTGAAAAGCATCAAAAGGACAAATTCACCTCAGTGAAGGTTTGTTTATCTGTCTCAGTTCTTGTCATGGTTGATGATCCCACTGGCTTTGAATGGCCTCGGGCTTGGGAAAAAATCAGCCTACATCAAGAGAATGGCCCTTTCCTTTCTCCCATATTAGTGACTCTTCCATATCAGACAAAAATAGGAGATCAGAAAGCATCAGATGTGAAGGCTATTTGTAACCAAAAAGCAGTCTGTACACAGGGAAGAAGGATGAAAATACTATATGGGGCTGTATAGCGGTGTAACTAGTACAGCATACAAAAGTGGGCAAGGATCCAGGTTCAAGCCCCTACTTGCAGTGGGGGAAGCTTCAGGAGTGGTGAAGTACTGCTGTGTTTCTATTACTCTCTTCCTCTCTGTCTCTCCTTTTTCTCTCAGCTTTATTATGTTTGTATTAAAAAGAGAGAGAGAGAGACAGAGAAATGAAGAAAGAAAGAAAAAGAGAAAAAACATGAAAGAAAGGAAGGAAGGCCAATGGGAGTGGTAGATTTACCATGCAGGGAAACAAAGCTCCTGCAATAACCTTAATACTAAGAATATATATATATATATATATATATATGTGTGTGTGTGTGTGTGTGTGTGTGTGTGTGTGTGTGTGTGTGTGTGTGTGTGTGTGTGTATGTGTGTGTGTGTATTATTAACCTCTTTGTGTTGAGAGATTTAGACATAAAATCATACTAACCGTGATCTATGGTGCCTGGTACCTAGTCAGCATACATTAAATGTGTTCTTTATATGTAGAGATAAAAATTGCATATGCTGTTGTAATGACTTAGAGCCTGCCCCTAGGTCATGCACTGGAAAAGAGCACTAGTAATGCAACTTAATATTTTAGCCCTTGCTCCCTTACAGTCTCTATTGTTTAGTGCAGGGAAATAATTTTCATAAGCCTCTGTTTTGTCTCCTAAGAAATTAAAATGGTTTTCCTGCCTTTTGAAGAGCTACAGACTGTTATCACTCAGGCTAATGAATGGGAGGGAGAAGGGTGAAGCAGGCTCTACACAACTGTGAGCTCTTGATTATTATTCCTAACACCAACAGTCTCTTTTTCTCCAGTAGCAGCCTACGACCACTTGTTGCCCCAATGACAGTGGCCCAGATGTTGCCAACATCTGTCTGCCTCTCTGGGATTTTTACTGAGAGGAAACAAAGAAGCAAAGAAGGATTATAGTCTGGAAACATGTGGACAGATTTCACTGACTCCTGCTGTTCTTCCCCTACTTGTCACCCCCTGTCCCTGACCCCCAAGAATGAGGGACTGCTTTTCACACATGGCTGGCTGATCTTCAAGTACCCTGCCCAATGCGTGGCTTTCAGGAGATATTTAAGAAACACAGTCAGATTTGGTGGTAGGGACTTTGAGCTGCTACTGAGGCAATACTGTCTGAGAAGAATAGCAGTGCCACTTGGCTATCCTAGTATGGACCTGACATGTTTTAGATTCAGGAATCCCAACTTTGTGTATATTTGACTGTGTGACATTAGACAAAAACAGATAAACTTGCTAGCCCTCCATGTTCTTAGTGATAAAATGATATCTAGAGCTGTAAAATAAGAGCTACTGCCTGACTGATCTTTAAACACTTTACAGCTGGAAATGACTGGAGAATGTTTAATATCTGCATGTGAACTGAATCATTCTTTTTGTTCTTCATGTTTGTTTCTGGTTGGATGAGTTGTAACTTGGTAGCTTGGAGACAGTGAGTTAAGTTACTTACAGGTGGGTGTCAAGCACTTTATGCATGTCAACTAATGTTTATAGCAACCTCAGAGATGGGTTCTAGCATCCTTCTACCTCTAATGGCTAATTTGAGAATCATAGACGAGGATTCACTCTCTCCAGTCTGGTCAGATAGTCATCCAAAATTCCTTGCTGCACCATCAAGAATACTGAGTTTCTCATCTCTGAAGGGCTTTGTGGAAGAGATTCAGCAAAGAGCTGGGCTGGATCTAGAGATGATGGCCGTGACCTTGACAGTTCATAGATGTGTAAATCATTCAGTGCTTGGAAGGACTCTTTTTTTTAACTTTTTTGTTGTTGTCCTTGTTGTTTTACTGTTGTTGTAGTTATTATTGTTATTGATGTCATCATTGTTGGATAGGCCAGAGAGAAATGAAGAGAGGAGGGGAAAACAGAGAGGGGCAGAGAAAGATAGACACCTGCAGACCTGCTTCACCTCCTGTGAAGTATCTCCCCAGCAGGTGGGGAGCTCAGGCTCGAACTGGGATCCTAATGCTGCTTTTTGTGCTTTACACCACTTGTGCTTAACCCACTGTACTACTGCCCAAACCCCTGGGAGGACTCTTTAAGACCATCTGGTGAAATAGCCTTTTGCAGGTGGAGAGACTGAGGCTTTCAAAGGGGTACTGATTTCTGACATCAGTCTCTTGAGATTCTGGCTCACCTGGGTTTGAATTCTCACTCCATCACCTGCATCCTAGGTATTCACTATCCTTCAGTGATTGCCTTCAGGGCAAGATCAGCCCATTCCCTGTGGTCACAGATATATATGAATGATCCAGGTAAACTGAACCTGGAATCCAGCAGGGTTTTGCTCAGAGTTTCTGTGGATATGTCTCTCTTCTTCCTGCAATGGATGGTAACGGAATTTTCTTTTCTGAAAAACTTTCCTTTTCCCTTGAAATCAGACTGTAATTGTAGCTTAGGGGAGGGTGGGGGTGGGGGACTCACACTGCCACCTCCCCACAGCTTGGAGCTAGAAGTCCCCTCTCTCATGCATTGCAGAAAAACAACTATGTGTGTCAGGTAATACAAAATAACTTCTCTGCACATATGTGTTGGGGAGTAGTGGGGGGGGGGGTTGCAAACAACACCATCACTTCTCTCATTTCTCCCATTCAAAATGGAAGCAGAAGTCCACACAGAGGTCAACTGAGGCAGTAAACACAGAAGATGAAATTGTCCTTCAAAGATAGGTCACTTCATTGCTCAGCCTTTCTTTCCCCTAACAAGTTGAAGCAAGCTATCTAATCTCTCTGGAGCTCAAAAATCTTTGTGAAAAGGACATAGTAATACAACATACTTCATGGACATGTGTGAATTAAGTAAAATAATTTGGATAGGGTAGGGACTGCTGAGCAGAAGGTGCCAGACAAGTATCGTCTCCTGTCTTCTGTATTCTGTAATATAAGACCAGCAACTGGGCCAGACAGGAAACCAGAGATCCCCATTATTTCTCTTTTGTTTGTCTTTGGAGGCTTTTTTTTTTTTTTCAGTCTAAGAATAGCTAACATTGATTTAGTGCTTGCTAGGTGCCAGACACTATTCTGAGGACTTGACCTGTGCTAATTTATTGTCTTCTCACAGCAAATCTGTGAAATATATTACATTTATTTTATGTGTGAGGAAACTGTGAGGGTGTACCTAGCACAGGGCTTGTGGCCAATTCAGGATCTAAGGTGTGCCTTAGTCCATTGACTTACAGAGTGTTTCTCACTTTGCTACCAGGATTATTTTACTGTTTGTGATCAGGGCCTGCACAACAACTCCACAGCTCCCAGGATATATATATATATATATATATATATATATATATATATATATACAGAGAAAAAGGAAATATATAAATTTGGAGACAGACAGACAGGAGATAGAGAGAAGCAGAAATCTGCTGTCTTGCTCTCTTAAAGCTTATTCTCCTCTGTAGGTGGGGATTACAGTTTAAACCTGGGTCCTCATCCTCACTCATAGTAACATATGTACTCTAGTACTCTACTGTTAATGCTACCACCTGGCCCATTTTTTTCTTTATTAGAGGATTAATGTTTTATAGTTGACAGTAAATACAATAGTTTGTACATGCATAACTATTACCAGGTTGATACAGAACATTACAACTCCACTAGGTCCTTTGCCATCATGTTCCTGATCTAACCCACCCCAGAGATTTTTACTTTAAAAAGTAAAAAATAAAAAGTGTAGTTGCACTACACCAACTTCATTCCAAGTTCTGCTTAGTGTTTTCTCTTCTGATCTTGTTTTTCAACTTCTGCCTGTGAGTGAGATCATCCCATATTACTTTGCTTCTGACTTATTTCACTTAACATCATTTTTTTTCAAGTTCCATCCAAGATGGACGGAAAATGGTAAAATCACCATCTTTAATAATTGAGTAGTATTCCATTGTGTATATATATCACAACTTGCTCAGTCACTCATCTGTTGTTAGACACCTGGGTTGCTTCCAGGTTTTGGCTATTACAAATTGTGCTGCTATGAACATAGGCATACACAAATCTTTTTGGATGGGCGTGTTGGGTTCCTTAGGATATATCCCAAGGAGAAGAATTGCAAGGTGATACGGTAGGTCCATTTCTAGTCTTCTGAGAGTTTTCCAGACTGTTCTCCACATGGGTTGGACTAATTTACATTCCCACCAGCAGTGCAGGAGGGTTCCTTTGTCCTCACAACCTCTCCAGCATTTGTTGCTGCTATCTTTTCAGGTGTGTGACATTCTCACAGGAGTGAAGTGGTATCTCATTGTTGTCTATTTGCATTTCTCTGACAATCAGTGACTTGGAGTATTTTTTTCATATGTTTCTTGCCTTTCGGATCTCTTTTGTGGTGAATATTCTGTCCATGTTCTTTCTTCGGTTTTGGATGGAGTTATTTGTTTTCTTGTTGTTGAGTTTGGCAACCTCTTTAATATTTTGGTTATTAGCCTCTTGTCTGATGTATGACATATAAAGATATTCTTTTCCCATTCTGTGAAGGGTCTCTTTATTTGGTTAGTGGTTTCTTTTGCTGTGCAGAAGCTTTTCAATTTGATGTAGTCCTATAGGTTTATTCTTTCGTTAGTCTTCTTTGTAATTGGATTTGTTTCACTGAAGATGTCTTTAAAATTTAGGCGGAAAACAGTTCTGCTAGTATTTTCCTCTAAGAATTTGATAATTTCTGGTCTAACATCCATGTCCTTGGTCCGTTTGAAATTTACTTTTGTGTTTGGTGAAAGAAAATGGTTCCTACTCATTCTTCTGCATGTTTCAACCCATTTTTTCCAACACCATTTGTTGAAGAGACTCCCCTCCCCCCACTTAATAGTCTGGGCACTTTGTCAAATATTAGATGTCCACAGGTGTGGGGACTTACTTCTGGGCTCTCAATTCTATTTCACTGGTCAGTGTGTCTATTCATGTTTCAGTACCAAGCAGTTTTGGTAACTGTTGTAATTTAATTTAAAAAGGGTTTGGGGGCTGCATCACATAAAACTGTTCACAACGAGGAGCTGGGAATGGGTTTAAACAATACAAGGTTTTATTAGGGTGAAACGGGTAAAAGGCAAAATAAGCAATTATCATCAGGGGTTAAGAGTACGCTAGGTCCATAAAATCTGAGTATAGTTATCAAAAGTTTAGTCCCATAAGATAAACTATTATCAGCTGAGCTATAGGTTGCTCATGGCTGTAGAGAGGTCTTAAAGGTTTTCTGGTTAGCAGAGTCACACATCTTCACTTCCTAGGAGAATTAGCCATGGTGAATACCAAGATGAAGCAGCAGCCAAAAAGAGCAACCTGCTCCAAGTCCGTGCTTTTATACATTCCCTTCTCTGTAGCACCTCCTCAGGCTGATGTCATCTGTATGCTAATAGTCCCCAACTCCTGTTGGGGTCACAACAGATTACAATGACTCTATAATATAATTTGAGATCTGGGAGTGTGATGCCCCCAGTTCTATCCTTCTCAAGATTGTTTTGGCAATTCTAGGTCTTTTCTGGTTCCAGATAAACATTTGTAGCTTTTGTTCTGTTCTCCTAAAAAATGTGGTTGGGATCTTGATAGGGATTGCATTAAATTTGTATATGGCTCTGGATAGTATATCCGTTTTAATGATATTAATTCTTCCAACCCATGAACATAGAATATCCACTTCTTTGTGTCTTTTTCTATTTCCTTGAATAATGATTCATATTTTTAAGTATACAAGTCTTTCACTTCTTTGGTTAGGTTTTTTATTTTATTTATTTTTTGTTTGCTTGTTTTGTTTTTGCTATAGTGAAAGGAATTGATTTTTGGATTTTTTCTTCTTCCAGCTTAGTGTTTGCATAAAGGAATGCCACTTACTTTGGTATGTTAATTTTATAGCCTGATACCTTACTATATTTCCTGATAATTTCCAAAAGCTTCCTGCTAGATTATTTAAGTCTTTCTATGTATACTATTATCTCATCTGCAAATAAGGAGAGTTTAATATCTTCTCTTCCAATCTGTGCCCCTTTCATTCCTTGTCCTGCCTGATTGCTATGGCAAGAATTTCCAATGCTATGTTGAATAGTAATAGTGATAGTGGGCAGCCCTTTCTAGTACCTGATCTAAGGAGAAATGCTTCCAATTTTTCACCATTGAGTATGATACTGGTTACAGGTTTGCTATGTATATGGACCCCACTACTTTGAGGAATTTTTCACCTATTTCCATTTTTTATATCATTTTGATCATAAAGGGATGTTGGATTTTGTTGATGGCTTTCTCTGTATCTATGGATATAACCATGTGATTTTTGGTCTTGCGTTTATTGATGTGGATCATATTAATTGATTTACATATATTAAACCAATCTTGTATCCCTGTGGTTTATCCCAAGTGGATAAACCCCACTTGGTCATGATAAACAATCTTTTAAAATATACTACTGTATCCAGTTGGCTAGCAATAATTTTAGAAAGGAGGAGAGATTGTTTTGGATGGAAGAAGGACCCCCCCCCCATCACACACACACACACACACCTGATTGTGTACTGAAGTTTTACAAATCTAAGTTCTTATAATGGTATAACTTCAATGTCATTAAATGATTTGGAGCAAATGAGGTGGCTTCTGTGAGATTTCTTATGAGCAGAATGGGTATATTAGTACCACCTGTAGAATTCCTATGAGGCGAGGGCTGAAATATGAGTGTATTTGCAAAGTGAACAGTTAAAACTTTTTGGTCTATGGAGATTTTCAACTTGAAATGATAGGTGTGTGTGTGTGTATGTGTGTGTGTGTGTGTGTGTGTGTGTGCGTTTTCTTCCTCCTCTCCTTTCTTCTCCATCTCTTCCTTCTTTTTCTTCCTCCTTTTTTTTAAGTCTCCTTTCTTGTGTATTTTACCAGAACACTGCACACATTTGGTTTATGGTGGTGCCAGAAATTGAATCTGAGACCTCAAAGCTTCAGACATGAAAGGCTTTTTTCATAATCAAGGTGCTATCTCCCTTATCCTTGTGTGTCTATGTTTCAAAGGGATGGAGTCATAATTCAGATTTGTTTTCAAAGAAAAATATTCACAAGCAATAATAATCATGACAACGGCAGCTAATCAGGACCCCTAATTTCCTTTATTTACTTCAGATATTTGGCAAGACTTCAGCTGAGGCAAATGAGCATGTCAGCTTCTACTATTCTTCCCTGCAGCACCTGCTGAGATGTATGTGGTCTGCTCAGCAGACATTACCTGATTGACGCTAGGGAAAAATTGAGGATAAACAAGATGTAGGATCAGGGTGTGTTGATCAGACACATCCGGACTGTCTCTTTTGGGTTATTAGTCTCATCCTCCAAATTAGACACCATAATCCTTGCCTGAGACTCCCTTTGAAGTCTGCATGGGTGGGTGTCACTAACATCTACTCTAGTTTGGGGATACAGTAGTTGCCTCTGCTTCATCTTCGCTGCTTGTTTGTATGTGACTACTTCTCCTTAAATATCCCTTCCTGATGCCAAGCTCTCATATGCAACATGTCATACTTCAGAGACATATGTCTCGTGGACATTTAAAGATGCCCTTGGTCCAATAAAGTCTTGTAGGAATATCCATTTCCTCAGATAATGTAAGCAGCAATCTTAAATAGTGGGGTCCTACCACATGGACATTCGATTTGCATGAATTAGCCTAGGTATTCAAATACAGGTAAGCACCTGTAGCTGGTTTATTTCCTGCATGGTTATACTCACTGAACATCTATATAACATAAAGTCAAAGTGCAGTAGAAAGCATGAAAGCAATGCCTTCCTTAGTCATCCTCAAAGCCCACTACTCCCAATCAACCCCAGTTCACCATGAGTGCAAGTGTCCTGCTTACATACATATTTTCATTACCTTTTTGCTTCAAAGCATGAATGAAAATACAAACAATTGTTCAGGGGAGATAGTTCAATGGGTAGACTATAGGATCAACCTCAGTGCCACATATGCTGAGTTGTGTTCTGTCCTCTTTCATAAACACAAGGAAATGCATTTATAAATAAATATAAATAAATGCAAGCTATTATTCTAGATAGTGGGTCAAATAGTTGGGAACGGAGCACTTTGATTGGACTTTGAAGAATGATCAAAATGTGTGTTTGACAGGTTTTAAATCATTCTCTGTAATGGAGAGTTTGTTTTGAGATATCTTTACTTTTATGCATTTGTATTTCATGCATATATACACTTGCCTGTAAATAGCACTTAATGTTTTTCAAAGCCTTTTCATCTCAATCATTTAAAAACATCTCTTTAAAAATATTTGTGTATTTATTTTGGATAAATACAGAGAAATTTTTTGGGGAGAGTATACATATATTAAGAGAAAGGAGGGAGAGGAGGAGAAGGAGAAGGAGAGAGGGAGACCTGCATCACTACTTCACTACTCCTGAAGCTCCCCCCTGTCCATGGGGTCTTGAGCTTTGAACTCATGTACTTATCACTGTAACAAGCAGTATAAGGGATGGGCCATAGCCCTGTCCTTTCATTTAATTCTCAGAACACTCTGAGAGTCAAGTAAGGTCAATGAGTGTTGCCATTTGATTGGAGGGTGAGTGTGGTGCCAAAAATTTTATTAGGAGGATTAAGTTCCAAGCTCTGGGCTTCCAGTGAATAGGAAATTGTTCAATCCCAGCAATTTCCTGAGCTATTCTGATAGTACCTAGAGCTTGACCAATGGGGCCAGGTATCTTGCCTAATAACATCCTTCCTGATGCCTAACATCTTTAGGGTTCCATTCCCAGCTTGCTGCCTACCTCTTGGGATGTTGGACATATAACTACATCTAGGGAGACTCTCTGGATAAGACTCAAGAAATATGAGACCCTGTGTATACCCCCTGACCCCACTAAAAATTGCTTGTTGACAGTAGAGACCGAATTTTAGAAACCTACCCAGATTATGGAAAAAGGGAACAATCCCAGAATCCTCCATATGCTAAAGAAAGGAAGAAATGTTCCAAATGAAAGGGTCCACCCAGTAGTAAGCATGATGAATAAGGAACAAAAGGGAAAACAAAAATCACACCTAGTTGTATTATGGTGCAATTTCAGAGCTGTATGATGAGAACATATAAAAAGATTTCAGAGAAAGGAAAAAAAAAATCCCTGTGAAGCAGAGAGACAATAGGATTGCTGGAGAATATAATAATGATAACATAGCAATTAACAGAGAACATTGTAAGTATGGGTAGTGGAGATAGGATTTGTGGAAACACCTGAATTTAGGGCAACTTCAAAGGTTATAAAAATAAATGAAGCCAATGAGCATTAACATTTTATCCTTGTTATTAAAAATACGTATCAGTTTGGAGTATCTGACCAAAAATAAGTACTTCTTTATCTAGTTTCTTGTCCACCTACCATAGCAGGGGAGTCTATTCTTTGAAACAATGATTGGAGACAGAGGGGAAGCAGAAGAATGGGCAGGATGCTGTTTCTCTGGGACAACTGTCTCCCACAAAGAAGGTGAGAGAGGAAAGGAAAAAAGCATGCAAGCCTTGATTCCTTTTCCTTTTTCCAATTCAGGTAATCACTTTGCCCAAGAAAGGAGTACAGGGTGTTTGTGTGTGGAGTGCAGTGCAAGGGGCAAGGGAAGATTGTTGAAATTCACCCTGATCAAAATCAGAGTCTATGAAGGATTCTGTTCCTCTTGTTCACCTCAATGCTATGGTAAACACTATTACAGTGAGTAATTATAAAGGAAGTCAGGGCCTTCCTATACATAAGTGAGAAAAATAAAGCTCTGGGACACTTTGGTAACAAATTTTTTGCTGACACTTTTCAACAGTTCTTATCTGGTGACTTTTGTAACTTTATTGCCCAAGGGAAATCAAAGGGTGAGTATTTTACCCAGCTCTGCCTAAATCCAAAGCACTCTAGATCATTTATTTTGATTCTTAGTATAAGCAGTGCTTAAAGACAATACTGACAAATAATATTTGTGCATGTGTAGTGACTTTTGACCTCTGACTCTCATGTGTAATAGATCTTTATAGATCTTTGTGACTACAGAAAATAGATTCTCTAAAAATTGTATCAAATTATCTCTGAGCTCCTTAAAAAATATATCTACTCAAATAACTACACAAAAGAAAGTAAATAAAATTAGTCTCCTAATCTAATTTGACAGTACCAGCATTATTGGCACACTTTGATAATCTTTAGAAGAAACACTTAACCAGGAAATATACTGACAAATTATATATAGAGATATATATCCACTAAAGGAAAATGATTGTTCCTATGACAGCATTTACTAGAGTCATCAAACAATTAAGTACAGTTATACTTAAGGTTAATATAGATCCCACTAAAATCCTAGGTGTATTTCCTCCCTTTTTTAAGACTAGACCCCACAACCCTAATACCAGTTTGGATACAACAAATTACACTCAACACTTTAACAACTGGAAGAAAGTCTAAGCTCATAAGATAAAGAAAGCCCTATAAAAGTTGGGAAAGGGCAAGAGACAGACTCACTTAATGATGGCCTTTTTTGGACAATACCAGGCCACCCTATTATCTGGGGCTTTAGTCAGGGAATTTTTGGACTCCCACATAGATATGATGGCCCTAGACCTCTAATAGATTCCTCTCTCCACCATCACAGGTCACTTCCATCAGGAACATCAGCATAAGCCCTCTTGTGGGCTTCCCCAGGACCTTGCCCTCTGAAGGAAGGCAGGGTCATCCTGCTCTGCCACTCAAGGAAAACTGGTCCTGAAATGAGTGCAGCCTATAGAATGTTCCCAGCTAGGACAATGGACTGCGAGCTCAGACTGACAGGGATTAGAAGGTTGAACAGGCTCCTGGGTCAGATTAATGGGGTAAACAGTTAATTGTGTTTATATATATTTTCTTCCAGTTTGGGAGCTACACTTGGGCCTAATCCAGCTTTCTAATGCTATTATCAACTCTGACTACATCTTCCCAGAAAATGTTTTTAGGCCACCTGCATGCTAGCTATTAAGCTCAGACAAACATTTACTAAAGTCATGGACCCCCTAGGAACATACCTAAAATAGACTTCCTAACTTCTTTCTACCCTAATATCCCTAATCTCATCTGCTCATTCCCACTTTTTGGCTCTTTTTTTATTGTTCACTTTTATTGTTTTGTCTTGCTTTGTATCTGATCACCTTTTTGTCACCAAGTTTAAGATGACATTCTGCAACTCTGATTTCACCCCGACTTCCCTAGGCAGATGACCTCACCAGTGTGTCTTGGAAGCTCACTTCTCCAGAGCCTTACCACAGCAGAGAAAGATAGAAACAGGCTGGGGTGTGGATTGACCTGCCAACATCCATGTTCAGTAGATAAGCAGTTACAGAAACCAGAACCCCCACATTCTGCACCCCCAAAAGAATATTGGCCTATACCTCCAAAGTTGGAACAATGTTAGGGAAAGATGACCATAGGGGTCTGAACTCCATCAAGGCCCAAAGAGAGAAGAGGAAAAAAGAAAGGTCATTCTTGATGTAGTAATATGTGTAGGTGTGACTCAGAAAGGAAGGGAAGGCAGGACCATAGAAGAAATGGGCAAGTATATATAAATATAGATAGTTAATAGAAATAAGAATCAACTCTATCTATGACCCTGGAAGTATACTACCACAGTTTCCAATAGAGGGAATGGGGACACAGAACTCTGTTAGTGGGAATTTTACACTTGCTGTTTCATAATTTTGTAAATCAATATTAAACCACTAATAGTAAATATTTTTTTCTCTTCTTTCTTTCTATCTGCTCCAGATTCTACAAAAGTAACTCTTAATTCAAACCAATATATTGATGACTTGGTTATTGTCACATATGAGTTAAACTTACTTCTGTGTCATAGGAGGCCACACACTGTAAGAGTAACCCTAGAATTTAAACTTAAGATTTGATAGATACAAATACCAACTTACAATATATGTTTTTGGATTTCAACAATACTAACTCTTACCTGGGTGGAGGGAGAGGTTTCATTCACAGCTCAAGTCAATTATATATAGTCACTATATTACAACAGTATATGTTTATAATAAATTATCAGTAATAGGAGAGAGGGAAAAACCAGTAAAAAGATTAATGTGCTGATGGAGCTCTTGGCTCAGTGTGAAGAATTCTCAACAGACATCTGTTCTCAGGGAGGGGAGAGCAACTTCTCAAAGAAAAAGTTCCAGGTGGTTTCAACAAAATCTGGAGAAGTCTTAGGACTTAAGCGGTGTAAATTTATTTTATTTTTAATATTTATTGTCTTTTGTTGCCTTTGTATTGTTGTAGTTATTGTTGTCATCCTTGTTGGGTAGGACAGAGAGAAATGGAGAGGGGGGTGAGACAGAGAGGAGGAGAGAAAGATAGACACCTGCAGACCTACTTCACCACCTGTGAAGTGACACCCCTGCAGGTGGGGAGCATGGGACTGGAACTGGGATTTTTATGGTGGTCCTTGCACTTTGCACCACATGTGTTTAACCTGCTGCGCTACCACCTGACTCCCAAGATGTGTAAATTTCAAAAGGTGTCTCAAGTTGTTTTAATTTAACTTCTATGCTTATATTAAAATTTCAGAGGTGTATTATAAGGACTACCAGTGTACTTTAATGTAGGCTTTCCTGGAACAAGTAGGTTGCATCTATTCTTGTTTTAGGCATAGCCGCTTTATGAATATCTGTGTAAACTAGTTGTTGAAGTTGCTGTATTATTAATTTCTACCACTTTTAGCTTAGTCAGGGCCATTATGATGTCAATGCATATAGCATGTAGACAAATCAGTATCCTTACAGTGGCAATACTTGTAACACAAGCTTTAATGAAGAAGTTGAGTGGATGGATATAAATATGGAGGTATAAATTAAGAAAGTCAAATCTGTAGGGACCTGTTTAACAAGAAGCTGGAGAAAAATAATTACAGATAAATACGTTCTTGGTAATAGTCAAGATCCTCCAGTACTAAAAATTTTCATCATTTTAGTCACTCTGCTGAATGCTTAATCTCATGTAATCCTAAATTAGATACTATCTCTAAGGTGGGGGCAGTAGAATAAGGAAATTCCACTGAAAACTGAGAGAGTTGCAGGTGGGAATTGGGTCCTCTTCTGTTCTATGTCAACCAGTGCCTTAATCACTAAGTCAGTTGTTCTATGTCTTTCTGATGGAAAACCCCTTAAGTATGATTCTGTAGAAGTAGGTAAATCCCAGAATAAAGTAAGCATCCACAGGGTATTCCTATAATTAAACAACTTTAGAAAACATGCAGTTTTAGTTCATTCAAACTTCTATAACAAAATGCTCCATATCTGGTGGTTATAGACAACAGGAAATTATTTCTCACAGTCCTGAAAGCTGGAAGTTCAAGATAAGGATTCCTCATGGTTGGGCTAGAACCCTTTTCCAGGTTTTAGATTTTTCTTTGCATCCTCAGATGGCAGAAAGGGTGGCCATTTTTGTATCCTTTACAAAAAAAAAAAAAAAAGCTTTACTAACCTACTCTATGAGGATTTTGCCCTGAGGACCTAATAACTTCTGATAATCACTTAACTTCCTAATGATACTGTATTAGACTTTAGGTTTTGAACTTGTCAATCTTGAGAAGAAAAAGAAAAAAATAAGTAATTATAGTCATAATGGGGGAAAAGGGAAAGTATTTGTTTATTTATTTATTTTTGTACCTGATCCTCTCAGGTTCAAAATTTGACATACTTTCACTTCTTAGGGGCTGAGATTATTTCATTCTTAAAAATAACTTTATAGGGAATTGGGGGGTAGCACAGCAGGTTAAGTGCAGGTGGAATGAAGCACAAGGACCTGTGTAAGAATCCTGGCTCAAGCCCTGGCTCTCCACCTGCAGGGGAGTCGCTTCACAAGTGGTGAAGCAGGTCTGCAGGTGTCTATCTCTCTCTCCCCCTCTCTGTGTTCCCCTCCACTCTCTGTTTCTCTCTGTCCTATCCAACAACAATGACATCAATAACAACAATAATTACTACAACAAGGGCAACAAAAGGGAATAAATAATTAATTAAAAATAACTTTATATAGTAACAGAGAGAGTATATAGTTCCTCCACACACAAATGCACACACACATTCACACTGTGGCATTTCCATGTGGTGCAAGCATTTGAAACAAGCTGCAAAAATCCTAGTAGGTTAGTTATCCCACAACCCCACCCCACAGGGGGAGTGGGAAGAAAGAGAAAGAGAGGGAGAGAGGGAGAGAGGGAAAGAGAAAGGGAGAGAGAGAGAAGTGAAGCCTTACTTTCAACCTCTGTTGGTCCTTTTCCTTCTTGACTGAATTTTCTTGGTACACCTATAGTGGATTATTTATAGAGGGGGATGGAAGAGAAATATGATTTATTATAATAGGCCTAGATAATTATTCCCAGCATAATGAGTTGAATTAGCTCTCCTAGACCAAAAGTTCATACCCACTTTGATCCTCAGAGTTTGGTAGACTTATCTGAAAATAGGGTCTTTATAGTTACAATTACATAAGGCTCTCAAGATGAGATAATTTCAGACTTAGAGTGAGCCCTGAATCCAATGACTGGTTTTATGAGAAGAGAATACACTAGGAAACAGAGGAAGAAAAGTGATATAAAGGTTGAGACAGAGATTAAAGAGATGCTGCTAGTCTAAGAATTAACAGAATTGAAAAAATGGAAGGGATTCATTCTAGAGCCCTAGAAGCAAGTATGACCTTGCCAACATCTTAATTTTAGATTTTTTTGAGATGAACTATGGTATTGTCAATTTTTTTAATGCTACCTGTTTTCTGGTAATTGTGTCAGCCAACAAAATTTCCACACCCATCTTGCTTGGAGGTCCAAGATCCCAATGAGATTTAGCAACAGGAACTTCCTCAGGGATATTCCCTAATGCTATTTCTAGGTATTCTCAACAGGACATTTTACCTGCTTCATATTTCACAGGAAGAACAAGAAACTCAGACCAATTATTTTTGAATAAACCCAGACTCCTCAACACCATGGAAAAGAGTTAACTGTACAACATGAGAAATTAATCCAGGAGTTGTGAAATTAAATTCAAGAGCATCTAGTTTATCTTCAATTTAGATAGTTACTGAATTTTCCCAGACCTTATTCTTCCAGCCTTTCCTGGCTCTAGTAGTTCTCCCCCCTCCCCCAACCACCAAAGTACATCATTGACATCTTTAGATTATAGTGTTTTAAGCTAATGAGTCCTTGTACTTCACCATGAACTTTAACTAAGGATATCTTACAACAAGGACCCCGGTTTGAGCCCCTAGTACCCACCTGTAGGGGGAAAGCTTTGCAAGTGTTGAAGCAATGTTGCAAGTCTCTCTCTCTCTCTCTCTCACCACCTTCCATCTCAATTTCTGGCTGTCTCTATCCAATAAATAAATAAACATAATAATTACAGTACTGGAAAACTAACTGGCGCTAGACCTTGTCTTATCCTATTGTCTTGTCAATGCCCCCATTTTATAAATAAAGACTTAAAAAAAAAAGTAGACCTTGGAAGGCCATGAACATGAAATCTTTGAGATGAAGTGAGGATGTAGGAACCAGAGATCTGCCTTGTGGCAGCCCAACTTGTGATAGTAAAGTTTCAGGGAAATGATATTGAGGTGTTCAGCACTCATATTGGAACATAGGAATACCAATAACACACACACACACACACACACACACACACACACACACACACACACACACACACACTTCTTCCAGGGTTATTGCTGGGGCTTTTTCTGGCACTGTGAATCCACTGCTTCAGGCAGCCATTTTCCCCATTTTATTGGATAGGACAAATAGAAATTGAAGGAGGAGGGGGAGATAGAAAAGGAGAGAGATAGACACCTGTAGACCTGTGCCCCTGCAGGTAGGGAACTGGGGACTCAAACCTTGTTCTGGCATGAGTTAAGGTAAGAAAAGACTAATAACAATTATATATATATTTATTATATATATTCTTATAATATATGTATATATATATTCTTCCATTATTCTACACCTGAGACAGAATTCAGAGATTTTTTTTTTTCTAGGTCAAATGTAGTATGACATATATCACATACCTTGTCTTCTTTAATCTTAACAATATCCCTTTTTGGTAAATAGTGCTATTCAGTGGTAGAACTAAGAAAATTGAGCCTCACAGAGAGATTTTCCCAAGGGCAGACTACTAGTAGGCATTGGAATAAGGACTTGTCACTGATTTGCCTGCTTCCAGGCATGCTGTAAACCTGATGAGAAAGTACATCGGTGAATTAAGGAAAGGCTCCTCCCTTAGGTCACTTAAGTTCATATGTTTGTCTTCATAATTCAAAGAAGAGGAAGAAAATCAATCCTCTTACAGAGGCTTTCTTCCTACCCTCTCCTTTTATTCTTCCTTTAGAGTGGGGTTTCAGACAGAACTTGAGAGGCCACCTGAGGATATGGAGTGGGATACTGATTTGTGCTAAATGGTTCATGTGAATTATCTTCAGTTCTCTCTCACACACACAGATGGAGATTTGCCAAACAGATGTAAGTATATTTCAGTCACCTACCCTCAGAGAGACATTCATGATAGATTCATCCTCTCACTAAGTAATTGAGGATCTACTATGTGCCACATAGCAGTCAGATTCATTCATTCAGAAACAAAATGTTGTCTTCTCCTACACTGCCCCACCATGTAGAAGTACAAAAAAACATAATGAGTCACATTCAGTGTCAGACCCTGGGCTAGGTCTTGAGGACACAACATTGATTGAATGTCCCTCCAGGAGCACTTAAGAAGGGTGGTTGGCAGAGAAAAGGAGTCACTGTAAGGCTTTGCAGGTGTACAGTTAATTCACCTGTGATGGCAGGCTTCAGAAAAACTTGAGAACTCTTGAAAGCTCAGATTTAAAGGACTGGACAAAGAAGAATGTATATTTGTATGCCTGGAGTGATTTCAGGTAGAGTGAGTACTGTGTGTCAGAATATAGAAGTATAGGGTGATATAAAGGATTAAGAATTTTTAGCTGTTGCAGTTCAAGCACATATACTTGTGATATGAGGCAAGTTGTCATAAGGGTGTATATATTCTAGTTGTTCAAAAATTCAGGGAGTAGCACACTGGGTTAAGTGCATGTGGCACAAAGCACAAGGGCCGATGTAAGGATTCTGGTTCGAGCCCCAGCTCCCCACCTACAGGGGCGGGGGTCACTTCACAAGTGGTGAAGCAGGTCTGCAGGTGTCTATCTTTCTCTCCCCCTCTATCTCCCTCTCCTTTCTCCATTTCTCTCTGTCCTGTCCAACAACAACAGCATCAATAACAACAACAATAATAGCTACAACAATAAAAACAAGGGCAACAAAAAGGAATAAATAAATAAATATTAAAAAATTCCTTCAGGGGGCTGGGAAATAGCTCACCTAGCGGAGTGCATACTTTTTCATGTGCAAGAACACAGGTTTGATCCTTTGATACCATGCAAAACACTTTACCTGGCAGATACTATGCCTTACCTCTCTCTCTGTCCTTATCTTAACATTTTTAAAAAGTGGGAGGAGTCCATAGCAGAAGTGAAATCTTGCATGCACAAAGTTCCTCTCCAAAAATTACTTTCAAGTCTTCAAAGCTTCAGATTTGAAGCTACAATGAATACTAGAAGTCGTTCAATAACACCTACTTTGTGGAAGTTATTTCATCAAAAGGTCACAAAGTTTAGAAATTGTAGGCGGCAGATCAGAAGTAGTTATAGGAATGTAGCTAGGGAATTTTCATGGGGATGTCTTCCATTTACTGGAGAAGATTGGTAGTTTCAACACTTTTTTATCTAAATTACGGGACAAATGGTCTTGCATCACTCAAAAAGGTACTAGTGTTTATTGAGATCTACTTGATAGCTGTTAGGTTAAATGTGTTTGATGCTTCATTCTCACTTAAATCTCAGTGAACTCCAAAATAAGTGTTAGCAACCCAAGATAGGAAACAGAAAACTGAGGAAACTCAAATTACATACATAAAGTCACATAAGTAGAAGATGATAAAGACATTAATCAAGTCTTTATTTGTCTGACTCATGGGCAAGTGTTGTTATCTCATTGTTTATAGGTGTTCCCCTTGGTATGCTTCTCTAAAATCTAGAACTAGCTCCCAAAATTTGGATCCCATTATGATCTGATCTAAAGATGACTAAGGAAAAATGTGTGGACATTGCATATCCCCCCAAATGACTAATACATTTTTTACTCTACATTGTTGACATTATAATTGGAAATAAAATATTGTCTATAAAAGATATTTTGTACATAAGTGATTTGTTTTTAAAAAGGAAATAAGTTTCATTATTTATAATGGAACTTCCTTAAATAGGTCACACTTGAAACAAAGAGATAACTACAGATAAATATAGCTAAATATAGACATACAAAGACAGGTGTGAGTTATTTTATATATATTTATGCAATTACGTATACATGAGCAAATCTTTATCTGTTGTGCACTTATATTTTCCTAATTATACACATATATAAACTTATATATTCATTTGATTGTGTGCTTGGATAGTTCATAACACTTTGGGAAAAAATTAACACATAGATAGATTCCACTCTAATATAATGACAGAATACGCACATCGGAATCACTGCTCACACTTTCTTCCTTTTCCTTCCCTGCCAGTCAAAAGCTACATTTTGTCACCCTTTTGTATATATCTCATTTCTGTCACTTTAATAACTACTCAGTCCAACCATTCTAATTTCAGGTCTCTCTTAGACTACTGCATCATCAATCTCTACATCATTAGCATTTTGAGCCAGATAAATTTTCATCATATGTGACTATCCTGTGTAAATAGAAGTCTTTTTTATTTATAAAATAGAACATTGACAAAACCATAGGATTAGAGGGGTACAACTCCACAAAGTTTCCACCAACAGAACTCTGTATA
This sequence comes from Erinaceus europaeus, assembly GCF_950295315.1. Classification (NCBI taxonomy): domain Eukaryota; kingdom Metazoa; phylum Chordata; class Mammalia; order Eulipotyphla; family Erinaceidae; genus Erinaceus; species Erinaceus europaeus. The sequence goes on along the minus strand of NC_080171.1, from coordinate 86,708,681 downwards.
CCAACCTCTCCCATCCCCTGATAGCTTTCCTATTTCTTTAACTATCAGGTAGTATGGACCCAACGTCATTGTGGGATGCAGAAGGTGGAAGATGTGGCTTCTATAAGTGCTTCCCTGCTGAACATGGGAGTTGACTGGTCAATCCATACTCCCACCCTGCCTCTCTCTTTCCCTAGTAGGGTGGGGCTCTGGGGAAGCTGAGCTCCAGGACACATTGGTGGGGTTGTCTGTCCAAGGAAGTCTGGTTGGCATCATGCTGGCATCTGGAGCCTGGTGGCTGAAAAGAGAATTAACATACAAAGCCAAACAAATTGTTGACCAATCATGAACCTAAAGGCTGGAATAGTACAGATGAAGAGTTGGAGGGCACTCCATTTTGTAGATAGGAAGTAGGCATAGTTTAGTTATATTTCAAAGGGCCTGTGGCTATACTAGTTTTTTCTTTCTTTCTTTCTTTCTTTCTTTCTTTCTTTCTTTCTTTCTTTCTTTCTTTCTTTCTTTCTTTCTTTCTTTTTTCCCCTGAGCCTGAAATCTGATATGCAGATTCATCCAAGTTATTGTCTGGGGATGTGATGTCATGACTGGAAAAGGAGCAGAAAGCTGCATCAAGGAAAAGAGTAGCTCCCAAATATGGGAAATGGTATAAATATTGTTGACTGTAAACCTATCAATTTGATTTGGTCTGGGGCCCATATTCAGCTTTAGGAGCCCATGTGACCTCTGAATTCTTGTAGATCTGAGCTCACATTTTGTGGTCATGAGTAGGAACATTACAAGCTGCCCCAATATCAACCCATCTTCCTCAGGTATAGCATAGAATATGTTGTCCATCCTCCCTTTGGAAGATGGAACATTCTCTGTCATTGTTGATCCAATTTTAGGGCAAGGTCCTTTGGCGGGGAACAAAAGGGTCTGTTTTGTTCCTCATATTGATGACTGGTAACAATGGAGAGAGGGATTTATTTGAGGTCTAAGTCCATCATGTCTATTTGGGAATCTCAGGACTCCCCAAATTGGGCTCCAGCTGATGGAGTGACCTGATAGTGACTGAATACTCATCATTAAAATATGCCAGTCTCTTGTCCTTATTCAGTCCTTGCTTTGCTAAGGTTAGCCTTGGAGTGAGAGAGAGAACTGTAATAAGAAGTAGATGAGAAGGGTATCTAAGTTTAAGTAGACACTATTTTGTTATGAACTTTATATTGACTCACTGCAGACTATTGTGTACTTTTGCTTTCAGGTATATAGTTTGCCCTAATGTATGGATACATGTGAACATATGCTCAGATCCCCTTCTAATGGCATGTCAATAGCCAATTGTGACAACCTAGAATGTCCCCATTACCAAATGTATCCTAAGAATGAAAACCATCTACAGTTGTGAATTACTTTTCTAGATTGGCTGTATCTATTTATTTATTTTTACCAGAGTGCTGTCAGCCCTTTTTTTTTTTTTGTGGTGTAAGGATTTGAACCTGGATTTTTGAAGCCATACCAAAGGTGCTTCCATACCCCATAACCATTATGTTATCCTCCCTGCCCTGTTCTAGATCATTAACAATCACCTAGGTATTTCTTTTTCCCATCTCCTACCACCCACAAGGAGTGTGAGCTTTTAAATTTTATTTTTTATGATAGGAGACTTCATCATCTATGATGTTCTATCTGTGGTTGTCTTTCTTATTTTTATGTAATGCTATTATAAAACACTAACCTCTCCCACCAAAAAAAAAGGGGTAATCATCTTGTCCTTGGCAGTATAGCTTAGCTTGTATCGTCAATGTATTCTCTAGCATCTTTTTCTAGCCCCAGAGGAAATTTCTAGTTCACGAGAGCTTATGTTTGCAGTTCAGTGAAACATCTCTCAGCTTGGAGACTTCCTTCTTATCTGCAATTTTGTCACGTACTTTCATGCAAATTTACCTTCTGAACCTCCACTTCTTTCATCTGTGTAATGGGTAAAATAAATTAGCTACCAAGGGTGCTAAGTAAATTTTACCTTGATTAATGTGGAGCTTACTGGGCAACCACATAGATGAAAATCTGTATGTAATTAATTTTCTTGTGATGTTAGGAAAATCAGCCCATGGTCACAAAAATGTGTGATGCCAGTCTCCCATTATGTATTTTAGAGAGAGATGAAAGAGGGAGAGATATCACAGCATCATTCAACCATTTGTGAACCTTCTCTGGTACTCTGTATGGGGCTCTTGAGTGATTCCCAGGGCTCAGACGCAGGCTCCCATGCATGATAAGGCACACACTCACTGTAATGGGTGAGCTTGCTCCCAGCACTGTTTTGACTGCCCCTCCAGAGTTAACTAATAATCTTTTGTTGTTGACCAGAGACCACTGACAACATAAACTACCTATTAATTCATAAGTGTTAAATGTCATATATAGTCTTCTTAAAATTAACTAAAGTAAGCCCCAGTCTGTGGTGTGCCTGATAGAGTACACATTATAATATGCAAGGACCTGAGTTCAAGCCTCCAGTCCCTTCCTTCAGAGGGAAAGCTTCACAAGTAGTGATGCAATGCTACAAATATCTTTCTTCCTCTCTACTTACCCCATCCCTCTCAGCATTTTTCTGTCTCTCTAAAAAAAAAAATGAATTACTAAAAATGTTAAGTCTAAACCAAAATAACAAAAACATTAATATTAGTAGGAAGTCATAGAAATCATTCACCTTAAAAACTTGTGTCTTGCCCTGTTCACAATAAATTACCAAGCCTAGGTACCACCTTGGAGAAGCCAGAGTAGCAACAGGGTTAATCTGGGTAATTTCACCCTCTCTGTCTGAATGAAAAAGCTGTCCATATGGTAGTGAAATCCCTGATGTGTGAGACTCCTGGTTCCAAAAAAATATATATTTAATAAAGTACTACATTGTGCTGTAGTATAATACTATTATTACCAATGGTAATAGATCTGTACACTTCAAGCCCTGCTTTTTCAAGGGTCAAATGTATTAAGCATTAATAACTCTAAAACAAGGTAGAAAATACTAGTACTCTTAAGGGAGGGTTAAGGTGAAACACTATGGTAGCTCAGGGGATAATGAAATTTCTTCAGGCTGAGTATCGAGAAAGAAAATTCTAGTAGATTGCATTAAAGTCAGACTTCAGTGGCTAGGTGGTATTTGGACATGATGAGGTAGGGGAATGAGGAATAACAATGAGACCATTATTCGGGAAGAGCAGAGGGCTTCAGCACACTTTCAGGACATTCAAGGGGACCAGAGTGATCCAGTATTGTAGGTGCTCAATAGCATGGAGGGCATGGTGGCATAGCTGGTCGAAGCATATATATTCTGAGAAAGGTTTCACTTGGTGGAGGCCCAATTGGCACCGATGTGAATTGCCAACATCAAGAAGAGGCCAATGGTGACTGTGATATAAGAGAGTCATGACATGGAGATACAGGGTAGGTTTGGGATGCTGCATTGTAGATCATATTGCCAGAATCCATGAATTTTCTCAGTAGCACTTGGAGGGACATAGTAGTACTGGATGCATATTCTCGCTCTAAAACCATTTGAGGATGTTACATAGTTTTGGTCAAGTCACTCCTATCCTCTGAGCTTCAATTTCCTTATCTATAACACCAAGAGATTGGGTAGTTTTCTAATAATCACTCCTGATTAATCATTGACTGAGACCCAGAGAATGTGGATGTTTAGTCTCTTTCCCTGTCATAAGTGAATGGGCATGAAAACACCTTGTGGATCATTACTTCACAGCCATCCCAGGGCTGGCTGTCAGGACCAGACATCAGTGATGAGGCAAGAGGGACATTACTTGGAGAATATGCATGTTCACAGCTCTGAGGATTAAAGGCCCATGTTCTTATCACTGCTGAACAGAGTATTATAAATCCAGTCTTAGAATACCAAATCCCCTTGCAGCTTGGCCATTGTGAAGGAATATTAAAAAGGCTGGAGACAGAAATAATCAGTTTCCGAATGACACGCTGTCAAATAAAGCATTTCTCACGTTATCCCTTTCTTTCCTTTCTCTGGCTTCTTCTCCTGCATCCTGGATATTTTAACATGAGAAATAGATTTTAAAAGGGCCAGTCTGAATGGAGGTATAAGTTTTCAGAAGGCTTTCTCGGAGGGGTTCTCTGGGGGTGTTTTTGTATTTTTTGTTCTCTTAAGTCTTTTTGGTATTTGATGCTGTGCATGTAAGCACAACATCTGGAGGCACTATCTGGGCTGAAGACAGAGCAGTGAAAAGAGGTCACACAAGGTTTGAGCCAGTGTCTTGTGTAGGTTTGGACCAGAGCATATATGGGAACTATTAGGTTTATATTCTTTCAGCAAGTTTGACTAAGATTTTAGGTTTCTGGATATTTATTAAGTACCTTCTGTGGACTATATGATGACATCTTAGCATGCATAAATCTTAAAGAATAAATAGGGGTTGAGGACCTAGAATGTGAAAATCGTAACCGCTTGACTGAATTATATTAGCGCAGCTATAAGCCATGGAACTGATAGTCATGGGGCAGGAATGGAGTAGGGGTGAGGGTTTTGTGAGACACAAAAGCTATAAGAAAATTACCACTACTTGGAAGGAAGGGCTGAAAGAATAGAGATATATTTTATAACAGTTTTGTAGGTCAGATGCTCAAACTCATGATAGCAGTAAGATTTACTCATTCTAAAGGCTTTGAGGGATAACTTCTACCCAGTCTCCTACTAGTTTGATGATTATTGGCAGTCCTTGGTATTCCTCCACTTGCAAATGCACCACTGTGATCTCTGTACCCAACTCTCTGTCTCTCCCCATCCCCATTATAGTCTGCCCACTGCAGGGAGTGGGTGTTGTAATTTAACTTAAAAAGGGTTTTGGCTGGGGCTGCTGCAGTGTGTGAAAGGATTCACAGCAGGGATCTGGAAACTGGTTTAAACAATACAGGGTTTATTAGGGTGAAACAGGTAAAAGGCAAAATAAGCACTTATCATCAAGGGTTAAGCGTACACTAGGTCCATAAAGTCTGAGTATAGTTATCGAAAGTTTAGTCCCATAAGATAAACAATTATAAGCTCTGGTAAAGGTTGCTCACAGCTGTAGATGGGTCTAAAGGTTTACTGGCTAGCAGAGTCACACGTGTTCAGTTCCCAGGAGAAGTATCCATGTCATATACCTGGTGCACCTCTGCCGAGATGCTTCTGACCAGGAAAAGAAGCAGTAGCCAAAAAAGAGCAACATGCTTAAAGTCACGTGCTTTTATACATTCCCTTCTCTGAAGCACCTCCTTAGGGTGACCTCATTTTATGCTAATAATCCCAAACTCCTGTTGGGGTCACAACTTGTGGGGAGATAGTGCTGACTACAAAGGCTGCCAGTGGGTGAGAGTCAGAATATCATACTTTTCCAGAATGCTATTCTCTCTGTGGCTCAAGGACAGGTAGGAGTTGGAATCTTATAGGAGCTGAGGCATGAGAAGTAGGTACCCCCCCTACCCTCTACCAGTTTGTTTTTGTGCCATCTGGGGCTAAATGCCTGCATGATAGATCTACCAGTTCCATCAGCAACTATTTTTCTCTTTCTTTCCTCTTTATTTGACAGAACTGAGAGAGGAGAGAAAGAGATAGCCCCACATGTGGGAAGCCAAAGTTTAAAAATCCATGTCCTTGTCCATGGTAGTTAATGTGCCAGTTGTGCCACTACTCAACCCTCACACCCCACATTTTTAAGGACCTTGGGTGCCAGATGATTTATTAGAAATTATCCTAGGGCTGTAGGAGCCTTGAAAAGGAAAAGATTTTAAGCAACCAAGAAAGGGTGCAAAAATATTTGGCTCTGAAGAAAGGGAATAAAAGAGTGGGGGTGGTATTTGTTGACTTTCATGGTGCCAGATCTTTTGCCCAGACTTTTATCACCTTGTTAATTCTTTGCATAATTCTTCCCTTTGGGAACACTGAACCCATTTTATAGGTCAGTCTATTGTAGCCCAGGGAATTGAAATATGGTAGCAAGCATGTCATAGCCAAGGAAAACCAGGGAAGTGAGAATCAGGCCATTGGCCCCCAAATACCCACTTTCCCCAGTATGTCCCCACTCTACCCTTAACATTGTCTGTACTTCACTGCCTTTATTGAAGGGTTGAAGACTTGCTGTCAGTCATAGACCAGACTGTGTAGCTGGTCCTATTCCAGAGAGGGTTCCACTGGGAAAAGTTCCAGAAGAGATGGAAACACTTATTCATTTTCTTCTTCCCATTTTCTGCCTGACAGCTTTCTGAAACCATCAGAACCATAGGAAGGTAAAACTAATAACCTGGAGACTTGGACTGCTCACAGTCTCACAGAAACCAGCCTCTAACCAACAGGCTGGATTTTATTTATTTATTTATTTATTTATTTATTTATTTCTGGAACTTGCTGCCTTTGCTCCTACCTTATTTGTCTTGGGCTGCACTAGAGTAAACACAGCCCAAATTGAATTTGTCATTGGATCATCCTGGAGGCCAGCAAGGCCTCAGCTTGCAAACCTTTGAGCCTTGGCCTCTTCTTAACTTGATTTCTAAAAATCCACAGTCTTCTCCCTTCCTCCTCTTATCCCTCCTCAGCTCCCAGTTATTTTGTAGCATTTTCTCCCCCACCAGGGTATGTGTTGTTCCTGGCCTGTAGACTCAGTGTCTTCACACTTTCCTCGCCCTGCTGCTTTTCCCGTTACATCTCTTAGCTGTGTGTTTGTTTGTCCTTGGTGAAGGAGACTCATGAAAAATTGGGAGCAGAGCTCTGTGCATTTAGAGTATTAGTGCACCTGCCTGGACTAAGCCAAAAGGTGCAGATTATAGTTTCTTCTTGATGCTGGCTTGCTTTTCTATTTATCTGGTGTTGTTGTTTTTTTTGGAGGGGGGGGGTAGGGGGAGGTAGAGTGCCCTCTACTATGACAAAAGCAGTCATATAGTTCTCTTTGAATCTGTTCTTATTCCCAAGACCTTTCAGATTTAGCTTGAACTGATTGGCAGTACAGCTTGCAAGGATGGGAGTTTATTGCCGGTTTACCATGTATCACACAAACTGGATATAATAATCAGTGTTTATAAATTCATACCCCAGAGAACTAAGTGTTAAGCACATGCACTTCTGTGTGCAAGGACCAAGGTTCAAGCCTTCACTCACCACTTACAGAGGGGAAGCTTTATGAGCAGTGAAGCAGTGCTGCAGGCATCCCCCCCTTCAATTTCTCTCCATCCTGTCTTGAGAAAAAAGAGAGAAGATAAATGACCATTGTGAGTAGTGGACTCATAGTGCAGGCAGAAAATCCTAGCAATGGAGGCCTGGCAGTAGTGTGGTAGGTTAAATGCACATGGCATGAAGCGCAGGGACAGGTATACAGATCCCCAGTTTGAGCCATGGGATCCCCTCCTGAAAGAGGGTCACTTCACAGGTGGTCTTCACAATGTCTTCAGGTGTCTATCTCTCTCTCGCCCTCTCTGTCTTCTCCTCCTTTCTCAATTTATCTGTCCTATCCAATTGCAGTGATAACAACAACAACAAGGGCAATAAGGGCAACAAAAAATGGGAAAAATGACCTCCAGGAGCAGTGGATTCATAGTGCAGGCACTGAGCCCCAGCAGTAACCCTGGAGAAAAAAATAAAAAAGAAAACCCCAGCACCCTAGCAATAACCCTATGAAAACCCTATGAATAACCCTAGATGATAGATAGATAGATAGGTAGATAGATAGATAGATAGATAGACAGATAGGGATGGGAAAATAGAGGAGAAGAGATTCCTGCAGTTCTACTCCACTGCTCATGTAACTTATCTCCTGAAGATAGAGTTTAGGGGCTTGAACCTGGGTCCTTGAGCTTGATACTATGTGTGCTTTACCAACTATGCCACCACCATTTGCCCATCCAATAGGAAACTTTTAAAAAGCCACATGCCATGGCCCTGTGTGCTCTAATACTGCATGTATTTCCAATTATAATTTGCAGAGGGGTCTTCAGAGAGCCTAGGAAAGTCAAGGTCACCCAGAATAAACGTGGAATCAGAACCTTTTCTTATATGCTCAGAGCCTCTCAATTCACTGAGTCTCCACTGTTCTTTCCTTATTTTTTTTTTCCTTATTCTGATTCTAGATTGTTCTGAGGGGGCCACTACCCCCCTCATTTACTCCTCATGAATATATGGATATATATTTTAATATATGTAACACACATATACATATTTGTATATAATTTATGAGAGTGTGACACAAGGACACTGTTCTAGCTTATAATGGTGCTGGGGATTTAACCTGGGAGCTCAGCACCTCAAGCATTAAAGTCTTTTGCAAAACAGTGATGTGATTTCCCCAGCTCTCCTTATGCTGAAGGTAATTTGACTTACAGAGGTGCTAACCTGGGTGAGCAGCCCTTGTCTCTGTGCCTCAGTTCCCTCCATTACCATAAGAAACAATGGTTAACATTCCTATCTGTAAAGTAAAATGGAGCCATATATGTCAAATGTTTGTTCCAAATTTGGAAGGATTTGGAAACTAGAGACGAGTTTTGCAGAATTGGCATTCAAGTACAGTAGATCAAGTACAGTTCACCATTCATTCCTTTATTTAGTCATCAACATTAAAGTAAACTGGCAGAATAAAATCAGCTGCTCTTGATAGGTAATCTATCAAAGATCACACCACTTCTCAGTAACCTATTCTAAAACCATATCATGGTAGGACAGCTCTTTGCTGCTATTCCAGGATGCCACTCTTGAGTTGTTGCCTTAGAGGCCAAGAATGGGACTGCCTGCCTTTCAAGAGCTTCACATGTGGATGTATGAACTGACTTTGGGTGGCAGTGGCTGGTAGAGGGGAAGGAATATGGAAGAATGGAGTTGGTTGGACCTTGTATTTCCCTTATTAATATCAGTCTTGGTAGATCATAAGGTCAAATATCCCTTATCCATACAAAATACGGAACTGGAAATAAGAGGGGTTAAGCCAGACAGGGCCTGGACCTCAAAGCCAGCGAGACACCCGGAATGGGAAAAGTTGAAGCAGGTTATCTAGAATGACTTTTTAGACAAAGAAAATGACAAAGAAAAGTGTGAAATAGACCATATCACTGACCCTGTTGGGGACTGGTCTCAAAACTGGGATGCAAACATAACAAGGCAGCTATTTTGCAGTCCCCAAATCCAGTTCCTCATGCATGTTGAAGTGTATGCTCTGTCAGGTGAGCTTTCTCCCAGCCCCTTGTTCTTCTTTTTTAGCACTGATGCTCAAAACTGACAAGTAATATCATGTCACATATGATTTCTCAGCACAGAACAATAACTATTGCATGTTCTGTAGAAGGAAAAAACAATCTGTTGTCATTTTTCTAGGGCTCCAGAGGAGATAAACTTTATATACCCCTATCTGACATATATTTGACAGACTGAACACACACACTCACACACATACAGACTTAAATATACACACAAGTATAGCTTTGTTGAGTTTGTATATTTGTCCTTAAATTCTGACAGCCAAAGAAACCTTGCTGAGAACCCTGCAGTAACTCACTGTCTAAACCAAGGCAGGGTTATCATTCATCCCTGCATAGCTGGCTACCTCTTAGCTCACTTATCCTCCCACTCCCCGTCCTTAGTGAAATTGATAGATCTGGCTTAGGGAGTAGAGGACCTTGCAAAAAGAACACGATTGTGTGTTCTAATATCAGTTGAGCCACTGGAAAAGCTGACTCACTTTACTGAATAATATTCTTCTTGGCCCAAACTAATATTCTTCTCTTCTTCTCTTCCTCTTCCACCTCTTCCTCCTCCTCCTCCTTCTCTCTCTCCCTCTCTTCTTCTCCTTTTCCCACAGGTTTTCATGCTTGTGCAGTTCCACTGACCTGGCTGGAATAATTATTTTATTTTTTTCTAACAGAGGATGAGAGAGAGAAAGAAAGGGGGGACACCACTACACTACTTGTGAAGCTGGTCCTTTGCATTGTGTTCCAAATTGGGAATGAGTGGCTCAAACTTATAGTTGGGCAAGCTATAGACCAGCCATCCCCAAACAGGTATTCTAACAGTAGTTATCAATTCTGCTTTGCTCTAGGATGATATATTTCAGTTTTAATATCTGTCATCTTTGCTTGATGTTAATACAGGCAATAATTAGAAACACCCTTACCTTTTATTTAATTATTTTATTTTATTTATTTAGTTAGTTATTTTTGTCACTGGAATTTTTTCCTACGTAGAATTACAGAGAAAGAGAAACAGAAAGAAAGGCCACAGAATGGAAGCTCACTGATAGTCTGGTGGTGGTTGGACTTGAAGCTGGGTCATACCCATGACAAATCAGGTGCATAACCCATATGATCTGTCTTTTTAAAAAATTTCATTAGTCATGTAATCTATCTTGTCAGCCTCACATTTACCATAAAAAATCAAAGTCAAAGAAGAACAGTAAACCACAAAGCATGGTTGAAAGAGTACAGGCTTTATAGATTAAAACAAAAATCAAACAACAATAATACGTGAACAAAATAAGCACACAAATAATTACTTAGATTTTGTTTACTACTCACAATCTCAGTCTCTGAATCTCTTGGTTTATTTTGCTACCCTTCCTTATACAAGGGTCAGCTTTTCAGTCTCCAGTGATTACACAGCAGGAGCTCAACAAAGTATTCTCTGACAGCAGCAAACAACATATATAATAGTGATTCTAATACAAGATACCACTTAGCGTAGGTGTACGGTAGACACTACATCTAGGTTTGTATAATTAAACTCTGTGATGTTTGCACAATGGCAACATTGCCTAAAGATGCAGTTATCAGAAGGTATCTCCCTCCTTAAGTGGTGCATAACTGTGTATGCGAGATAGGGAAGGGGCTGAACTTTGTTCACTGAAGGTGAAGTACTTTTGGCGCTGAGTGAAAGAAGGGTAGTGACAAGAATGCAAATCTTCTACCTCAAGACCTTAGCAGGTTCTGTGGGGAATAAAGACATGTTTGGTGAATACTCTTGTCCATAAAGAGTTCAAAGAGTAGGGTGATTCATGAATTTCATGAATTATGCCAGATTTGTTGATAAACACGTTGGGCCATTTCAGCTTAACATATGACATGCAGATTCAATCAAATATTTACTTGTTGAATATATAAGGAAAGAAAAAAAAAAGCTTCAACTAGATTTGCCTTAGACTTTTTTTTTCTTTGCCACTAATGTCATTTCTGGGGCTTGGTGCCTACACAAAGACTCCACAGTGGCTGGTGACCCTACCCCACCACCCACACTTTTTTTTTTGAAAGATAGAGTGAGAAAGATTTGCAGCATTCCCCCATCACTTCTGAACTCCCCTGCAGGTGAGAAGTGGCGGCTTGAATCTAGGTCCTTGTGTACGGAAATGCACCTGGTTGAGTCACCTCCCAGTCCTAAATTTGCCTTAATTTTTAATGAGTGATAGAAAGGTACCTTTCCCTATTCTTTCATTCATTCAGCAAATATTTAATAATAATCGACTTTGTTCTCACTCTCTCATTGCAAACCAACCTTAAAATAAGAGTATTTCTGAGAGTGAAGAAAACACAGAAATAGTGTAGAAATTGTATTTGACTTCATAGTGCTACATTGCATTTGCAACAGAATTGAAGAAAAGCTCCTGTCTCTTGAGCTCTTAGAGATATCATCAGAGATGTGAAATAGGAAAGAGATAATTTTAGCAAAAGTCCTTGGGTCACTCATGCTGCAAGGGATAGAGTGAAAATAAGACTCATACTCTGACCTGTGTGAAGCCATAACTCTGCCTGTTATTATTACTTCTTCTAGATTGTTCTGAGGTAGCTGTTAGCCATCTCATTTGCTCCTTGTGAATGCAAACATACATATACATATACGATTTACAAGAGAAAGAAACTAGAGCACCATTCAGCTCTGGTTTATGGTGGTACTGTGGATTTACCTGGGAGCTCAGAGCCTCAAGCAGGAAGGTAGGAATTTTCACTCATTGTGAAAAGCAGGGCTCAAAGACATCAAGTAATTTGCCCAAGGTGACAGTTTGTTGATGAGAAAGCTAGGTTTCCAAACAGCATCTGTTTGGTTTCAAAGCCTGGCTAGACACCCTGGGACTTTGTGTACTTTAGTTAGATGCATCATTTTTTTTTTAATTATTGCTACCAGGGATATTGCTGGGGTTCTATGCACACATAAATCCACTGTTCCTAGTAGCTTTTGTTTTTTAGTTTCATTCAGTTTTTGCATGGAGACAGAGAGAAATTCATCTCTGGCAGAAAGGGTGACGGTGAGTAAGAGAGAAAGATAGACAGCTGCCAATACTGCTTCTTCCCTGCAGGTGGGGAGTAGGGACTTAAACTCAGACAGACCCTTGCTCATGTAAAGATGTGTGTTTTACTGGATGTGCCATCATCCAGTCAGCGGTGTGAACTTTGAAACCAAAGATCTGGTCTGAGTGTGGTGAACAGAAGAACCAATTCCAGAAATCCAGCCTGAAGAACAGTGGTCCATTTGCTTATCATTCCTTTCTTCCTGATTCAGGGTGGCCTCATTGCGCTGTTGCTGCTGATGCTGGTATTCACTGTGGCACTGTATGCCCAGAGGCGCTGGCAGAAGCGTCGCAGAATTCCCCAGAAGAGTGCAAGCACAGAAGCCACTCATGAGATCCACTACATCCCATCAGTGCTGCTGGGTCCACAGGCCCGTGAAAGCTTCCGCTCCTCCAGGCTACAAGCCCACAATTCTGTTATTGGGGTGCCCATCAGGGAGACCCCCATCCTGGATGACTATGACTATGAAGAGGATGAGGAGCCACCCAGGCGGGCCAACCATGTCTCCAGGGAGGATGAATTCGGCAGCCAGGTGACCCACACTCTGGACAGCCTAGGCCGGTCAGGGGAAGACAAAGGAGACTTTGAGAAGAAAGGTGAGTCCTCCATATTACATTCTACCTTCCATTGGGTTTTCCAAGGGAGTTTGGAATGGGGCATAAAAAGCTTGACCATTGAGAATACAGTTCATGTTTTCCTGGCTAAGCCATTTTGGGTTATCGGACTGTGAATTTTGCATCTTCAATAATGATTAAAGACAGAAAATAATATCAGTTTTCCTAAAAATGGAGTTTGAGAGTTATGAGGGTTATAGTTCAACTACTTTGGCTGCAATTCTCCAGTGCCCCTTGATTACCTTCCCTGATGATCTTCTCACTAGTTAAGAGAAAACTCATCTTTCCAGACACTGCCATTAGAAAGCATTTCCTCAAAAAAAAAAGTGTATTCTTTTTTTTTTATTTTTTATTTAAGAAAGAATTAGTGAACAAAAACATAAGGTAGGAGGGGTACAACTCCACACAATTCCCACCACCCAATCCCCATAACCCACCCCCTCCCATGGTAGCTTTCCCATTCTCTAGCCCTCTGGGAGCATGGACCCAGGGTCGTTGAGGGTTGCAGAAGCTAGAAGGTCTGGCTTCTGTAATTGCTTCCCCGCTGAACATGGGCGTTGACTGGTCGGTCCATACTCCCAGTCTGCCTCTCTCTTTCCCAAGTAAGGTGTGTCTCTGGGGAAGCTGAGCTCCAGGACACATTGGTGGGGTCTTCAATCCAGGGAAACCTGGCCAGCATCCTGGTGGCATCTGGAACCTGGTGATTGAAAAGAGAGTTAACATACGAAGCCAAACAATTTGTTGAGCAATCATGGATCCCAAGCTTGGAATAGTGGAGAGGAAGTGTTAGGGAGGTACTCACTGCAAACTCTAGTGTACTTCTGCTTTCAGGTATATATTTTGCAGTAGTTTATGGATACGTGTACACATAAGCTCTCTCTCACAGAAACTGATGTATATCTAGGTTTTGGGACTTTGTTAGAAAGTGAACCACCTGAGATGTAATTAGAGTATACTATGAAAAGAAAGGTCTCACCCGAGTAATGAAGCTGAAGGGTTGTCATTCCACACGTGAAGTCTCTGGACACAGTCTGAGGTGAAGCATGTTGAGGTGGCAATCGTTGCGTTGGTTAGGTTGTGATCGGCGGATGCAATATTATTTGGTTTGGATTGGGAGACGCATACGGGAAAGTGGGCCCTATCCAAGTGTTTCAGGACTGGGGGAAGTAGGGGCTCTATAGTGGAGATGTGAGGTTCCTGCTGTCTTAGGGTTCAAAAAGACAATCGATAGTTAATGTTATCATCACATTATTTGTTAATTGGGTTAACTTTGAAAAGTCCTTTTGTTATGGTTTGCTGTACAGTATCCAGTATCTTGTATATAGCTGTGCTATTGGATGCTTCTAATCTACTTGGTCTAGGCTTTTGAGAGAGTCCGCATATCAAATACACAGCCTATATATTAAAAAGATTCAGTTTGTGTTTTGAGAAACTTTGAGACATACAATTGATTTTCCCCCTCTCATATTAATTAACTACTGATTTATATGTCTACATTTTGCTAGGAGTGTACGTAAACACCATTCCCACCACCAAAGGACTGTGACCCATCCCTCCCACCCACTCCTACCCCCCACTGGCCCAGGAAGCTACATGTCTACCCCTCACCACAGGGTTTTTACTTTGGTGCCCTACTTACAATTTGATCAGGTCCTGCTTTTAGTTTCCCTATCAGATCTTCTTAGTCAATTTCTGTTGATGAGTGGGATCATCCCATACTCATCTTTATCTTTCTGACTTAGCTCACTTAACATAATTCCTTCTAGCTCTGTCCAAGATGGGTCAGAGAAGGTAGGTTCATTGTTCTTGATAGCTGCATAGTATTCCATTGTGTATATATACCACAGCTTTCTCAGCCACTCATCTGTTGTTGGGCACCTGGGTTGCTTCCAGGTTATAGCTATTATCAATTGTGCTGCTATGAACATAGGAGTACACACCTCTTTTTGGTTGGGTGTTATGGAGTCCTTGGGGTATAACCCCAGGAGAGGAATTACTGGATCATATGGAAGGTCTATGTCTAGCCTTCTGAGAGTTCCAGACTGCTCTCCACAGAGGCTGTACCAATTTACATTCCCACCAGCAATGTAAAAGGTTTCCTCTGTCCCCACATCCTCTCTAGCATTTGTTGCTGCTGTCCTTTTTGATGTATGCCATTCTTACAGGAGTGAGGTGGTATATTAGTGTTGTCTTAATTTGCATTTCTCTGACAATCAGTGACCTAGAGCAGTTTTTCACATGTTTGTTAGCCTTTTGGATCTCCTCTGAGGTGAATGTTTTGTTCATATCCTTTGCCCATTTTTGGATGGGGTCATTTGCTTTTTTGGTGCTAAGTTTGCTGAGCTCTTTATATATTTTGGTGATTAGTTTCTTTTCTGATGTCTGGCATGTGAAGATCTTCTCCCATTCTGTGAGGGGTCTCTCTGATTGTTTAATAGTTTCTTTGGATGTTTCTTTCTTTTAATAGTTTCTTTTCAATTTGATGTAGTCCCATTGGTTTGTTTCTGCTTTAGTCTTCCTTGCAATTGGGTTTGATTCATCAAAGATGTCCTTGAGGTGTATGTGGGAAAGTGTTTTACCAATGTTTTCCTCTAAGTATTTGACTGTTTCTGGTCTGACATCTAGGTCTTTGATCCATTTGGAGTTGATTTTTGTTTCTGGTGAGATAAAGTGGTTCAATTTCATTCTTCTGCATGTTTCAACCCAGTTTTCCCAGCACCATTTGTTGAAGAGAGCCCCCTTTTTCCATTTAATCCTTTGGGCCCCCTTATCAAAGATTAGATGCCCATAGGTGTTGGGATTTACTTCTGGGCTTTCAATTCTGTGCCACTGGTCTGTGTGCCTATTTTTGTTCCAGTACCATGCTGTTTTGATGATGATAGCTTTATAATATAGTTTAAGGTCTGGGAGTGTGATGCCTCCATTTCTGTTTCTTTTCCTTAAGATAGTTTTGGCAATTCTAGGTATTTTCAGGTTCCAGATAAATGATTGTAGTGTTTGTTCTATTCTCTTAAAGAAGCTTGGTGGAACTTTGATGGGTATTGCATTAAATTTGTATATGGCTCTGGGGAGAATATTCATTTTGATGATATTTATTCTTCCAATCCATGTGCATGGGATATCTTTCTATTTCTTGGTATCAGTTTCTATTTCCTTGAGTAGCGACTCATAGTTTTCAGCATACAAGACTTTCACTTCTTTGGTCAACTTTATTCCTAGGTATTTGATTGATTTTGCTGAAACAGTAAATGGGAGTGATTTCTGGATGTCTTCTTCTTCAGATTTAGTGTTTGTATAAAGAAATGCCACTGATTTTTGTACATTGATTTTGTAGCCTGATACCTTGCTATATTGCCTAATAACTTCCAGTAATTTTCTACTGGATTCTTTAGGTCTTTCTATGTATACTATCATATCATCTGCAAATAGTGAGAGCTTGACTTCTTCCCTTCCAATCTGTATTCCTTTGATTTCTTTCTCTTGCCTGATTGCTATGGCAAGAACTTCCAATACTATGTTGAAGAGTAACGGTGACAGTGGATAGCCATGTCTAGTCCCCGATCTGAGGGGGAATGCTTTCAGCTTCTGTCCATTGAGTATGATGTTGGCTGTAGGTTTGCTATATATAGACTCCACTATCTTGAGGAATTTCCCATCTATTCCCATTTTTTATAGAGTTTTGAGCATGAACGGGTGTTGGATTTTGTCAAAGGCTTTCTCTGCATCTATTGAGATAATCATGTGGTTTTTGGCTTTGCTTTTATTGATGTGGTGAATGACATTGATTGACTTACGGGTGTTGAACCAGCCTTGCATTCCTGGGATGAATCCCACTTGGTCATGATGAACAATCTTTTTGATGTGTTGCTGTATCCGGTTGGCCAAGATCTTGTTTAATATTTTGGCATCTATGTTCATCAGAGATATTGGTCTGTAGTTTTCCTTTTTTGTTCTGTCCCTATCAGCTTTTGGTATCAGGGTGATGTTGGCTTCATAAAAGGTGGAAGGGAGTATTCCTGTTTCTTCAATCTTATGGAATAGCTTAAGAAGTATGGGTATTAACTGTTTCCTGAAAGTTTTGTAGAATTCGTTTGTGAAGCCATCTGGTCCAGGACTTTTGTTGTTGGGGAGATTTTTAATAATGGTTTCAATTTCTTTGTCTGTGATTGGTGCATTTAGATTTTGTAGTTCTTCTTGGTTCAGTTTTGGAAGTGCATAGGTTTCTAGGAATTGTTCCATTTCTTCCAGATTCTCTAGCTTGGTTGCATATAGTTCTTTATAGAAGTTTCGCAGGATTCTCTGGATTTCTGTGGTGTCAGTTGTGATACCTCCTGCATCGTTTACAATTCTGTTAATTAGAGTCTTCTCTCTTTTTTGTTTGGTGAGTCTGGATAGGGGTTTGTCAATTTTGTTTAATCTTTCAAAGAACCAACATTTGGCTTCATTGATCTTTTGTATGTTTTTTTTATTTTCGATGTTGTTTATTTCTGCTCTAACTTTAGTGATTTCTGTCCTTCTGGTTGCTTTAGGGTTCCTTTGTTCCTCTTCCTCCAAGTCCTTGAGGTGTGCAGTAAGGTCATTCATTTGAGCTTCTTCTTGGTGTTTAATATGTGATTGTATGGCTATAAGTTTCCCTCTCAGTACTGCTTTAGCTGTGTCCCAAATATTTTGATAGCTTGTGTCTTCATTTTTATTAGTTTCCAGGAACATTTGAATTTCCTGCTTGAGTGAGTCTCTGACCCAGTGGTTCTTAAGGAGCATGTTGTTTAGTTTCCAAATTCTGTGTCTTTTAATAATTTTCCATTTGTTGTTAAATGTTAGTTTTACTCCAATGTGGTCTGAGAAGATACTTGGGATGATTTCAATGCTCTTGAATTTATTGATGCTATCTTTGTGGCCTAACATGTGGTCTATCCTTGAGTATGTTTTATGTGGATTTGAAACGAAGGTTTATAAAAAAAAGTGTATTTTTATGTCTAATTGAAATTTGTTTTCCTGGTTCTCTGGTTAAGCATACATGGCACAAAGCACAGGGATCGACTTAAGGATACTGGCTTGAACCCCTGGCCCCCCACCTGCGGGGGGGGTTGTCTCTTCACAAGCAGTGAAGCAGGCCTGCAGGTGTCTATCTTTCTCTCCCCCTCTGTGTCTTCCCTTCCTTTCTCCATTTCTTTCTGTCTTATCCAGCAACAACAACATCAACAACAACAACAATAATAATAATAACAGTGATAAAAACTAAAAGGACAAGAAAAATAAATAAATAAATAAAATATTTTTAAAAAGAAAACAGATAAATGCACATTTTTGGAAAACATTTAGACTTATATTCAAATTCTGCTGCCATTACCTTACTGGGTGGTCATAGAAAAGTTTTTGTTTCCTCACCGAAAGATTTTGAAAAATATCAAATATAAAAACAACATGTGTGCAAAATGTCTAACCCAGGGCTTGCTACATGATAGATACTGGAGCCCTGAGGGATGTATCTATAGCATACAACTCCTTCAGCTGAACTGGACCCTTCTAACCCTCTTCAATCTATTTTACTAACTTCTACCCATTATAATCTGCTCATTTCCTGGGAGTGCCTGACATATTTTCTCTGCCCACCATGATCTCTTCTGCCTTTCTACCTCTGGCTTTTCCATAACCACTCCATTTGCTTGTCTTTCCAAGTGTGTGTATTTGTGTGTGTGTGTTTTCATGTAACTTCTCACCTTACAAAGACCCTATGGATTTATTCCATCTTTACATGGTCTATGACACTTTCACAGTGGGGCTTGGAAACAAAGAATTTTCAGTGATTACCTTGACAGAGTAAGAATGTTGTTTTAGGGGAAAGACCACCAGGCCAAAGCATCGTGTTTCTTTTGGCAAAGATAGTAGCTACATGAGACAATCCCTTTTCCTTTAGTCTCCAATTTAGACTTCTGCAGTCCCATTTAATTAGTTTTACTGTTTTGATGTGGAAAATGGATTGTTACATGGCAGGCCAGCCTTCCATGCAGTTTTATTGGTGGTGTCAAATGGTAGATTTCTGCAAGTCCTGATGAAGTCTTCCTAGATTGGCTTTGTTTTCCATACAAGCACCTTTCCCAAACAAGCCTATGGAAGGGATCCTCTTCTTCCTCTAGCTCTTGAGCCAGGTGCAACTATTGGAGGTGATCGATCCCTGTTCACACTGTATGATGATTAGTTCCCCTTAAACTGAGAGAAATTTGAAATCAAGGATAGTGTTCTCAATCTTTGTTTCCCCAGTTCCACACACAGTGTCTAATGCTTTATAGTAGACTTTCTAAGCATACATGCTGACTGAAGGATTGTAAGATTGATATTGGTCAATCAAGATCAAATAAAGCTTGGATGCAGGCTAGAATTCCTAATTACAGCCCTTCTTTCTTGTTATCCTCAAAGTTTGGGAACTCCTGGAAGCAGAAGGGTTAGCAGAGTAATACTAGGATCCTTCAGAAAGTAGCCATAGATTGAGAATAATAACTCAAGAAGCATCATTGGGGCCATCAAGTAGTAATAGATAAATATCCACCAAGGAGAGAGGCCATGAAGCAGCAAATATAGATTGATTTCTTACCTACATCATACTGCTTTACCAAGTTTTTTTCTGGAAAACTTCAGATACCCTCAAAGTGGAGAGACTTGTGGGATACAAGAGTCTCTCTCAATATCATATTTGGTCTCTTCCCTCTCTTGTCCCCCACCTTTTCTCAATCCTCTTTTACTGGGAAGTCCATTCAAAAGCAATCCCATGGTCCATTGAAATCGCATAGCTAAGGGCACATTCCATCTGCCTATTTCACACTTGGAATTTGACTATACATTTCAAACTGCTTCATTATACTTGAGCTTTACCAGGCTGTTTTTTAGCTTGGAACTACAAGTGGTACAGGGAACATCTGGAGAGTAGGGGAAGAAGTTTCATTACCAAGTGGCTATTTGAATCCCTAGGTTTTTTTAACCTTGCACTGAGAAAGTTTGATATTCAGCAGATATGCAACCTGTTATAACTCTTCTGACACTATTCCTTCCTCCCTTCCTTCCTTCCTTCCTTCCTTCCTTCCTTCCTTCCTTCCTTCATCCCGTTTCTCCATTGCTAGACTTTCACCACTCCAGACAGATGTTTTCAGATTGACAGGGACAGAGAGAGAAAGGCACAGACACCACAAGATCACAGAAGCTTCCTCAAGTGCTATGGAGCCCAGTCACAAATCTGTGTCACGTGCATGACAAAGCAGGTGTTTCTCCTGGTGAGCTATCCTGTCAGCCCCCAACCCCCTGTTAGATACTGAGATTGCTCTGTCCTAGTTTGTTAGTAGCTCTAAGTCCTATGCCCTATTCCCTATATAACTATAACTTCCCAGTTCTCCATATGATCTGTAATTCCTAATTCTTCTTCAGTACTATTCTGATACCTCTACTGTACCAGAGCAGGTGGATTAAGGATATTGTGCCAATATTGTATCTGTGATCCTGCCTTGCTGGTTAGTTCATGTGCCTTGAGAGTTCCAGGTTTTATGAATATTGCCTCTCATTCCATCATATAATTTTGCCATGTCATTTATATATGAGTTGTTAGCACTATGATTGGTATCTGGCATACAATAGATAGTCTTACATTTCAGTTCTGCTTATCCATCCTTACATTTCTTTTTCCATCTCTGTATAGTAGGAATGGGAAACCAACTAAATTGGACCAAGAAATATGTCACTTTTCAAGGGATAGGATAGAAAATGATTGAATGGAATTGGGTTTTCTTAATTTTATTCTAGTATTGAGACAGAAAAACTTGGATTTGTAATAGAAAGGCATTGGAAAGTAAAGAGAAGAACCCCAGAAAGTCTGAACTGGATAGAGCAAAATCTACCTTTGTCTTTCCATCCTATCCCACTAGTAGGAATCAAAGATTAATCCAGAATAATAGTTGGGTTTACATACATCTAGCATTTCTCAATACACTTGTAGATTGGTTACAAACATAAATATTATTAATATTATGGTGTCTCAGTTTTTGTATACACATAAACATATACAGATAGAATATATTTGCATATATCTGAATAAACATTACTAGAGAAAAATCAGCAATGTATATTATTAATTTTTTTAATATTTATTCTCTTTTGTTGCCTTTTTTATTGTTGTAGTTATTATTGTTGTTGGATAGGACAGAGATAAATGGAGAGAGGAGGGGAAGACAGAGAGGAGGAGAGAAAGATAGACACCTGCAGACCTGCGTACCACCTGTGAAGCGACACCTCTGCAGGTCCTTGCACTTTGTGCCACATGCGCTTAACCCGCTGCGCTACTGCCCGACTCCCAATAGTATATATTATTATGTAGCAAGCTTACAGTTAGTATATTAATAAAATCTTTCCATAGCTCTTTCCATAAATATTAGTCTTTTTGAAAACTATATAGGGCCTAACATGTGACACATGACCATTTTTAGTTTACAACCCCCTGGAGTTCACCATAGTCTGAATGTTCATCAGTTACAATGAATCAGTAAGGAATCTTACAAACACACACACACACACACACACACACACACACAGAGAGAGAGAGAGACATAGACACACATTTTTTTTGCAAAGTGTAAGACTATTTTTGCAAAATAGATGCTTAAAAGCAAAATCACTGTATCAAAGGGTGCAATTACCCATTTGCAATTACAAATTACATATTTGTAATTCTGGAAATTATTGCCTTATTTATTCACTTTTAAAATGTGTTTTATACTCTTGGGGTGTGGGGAGGTCTGCATATATTCTCTCACACAGTTCCACACAAGCAGTCATCACTTTGGCTATTCTTACGTTCTCTGGGATGCTTCAGCTGTTTATCCATATAGTGACGTACCATTTTTTAAATTTCTTTATTAGGGAGTTAATGTTTTACATTAGACAGTAAGTAAAATAGTTTGTACATGCATAACATTTCCCAGTTTTCCATATAACAATACAACCCCCACTATGACTATCATTTTATATGCACAATTTCCTCTTTGGATTTCTTTTGCTAGTTAGCATAGTTTGAATTCATTATCAAGTCAGTCTTCACAGGAACCCCAGCAATGATGCAGAATAGAGGCTTCTCTATAATCTTCCACTTCATTTCAGAACACGTGTGGACAAGGGAAAGAAAATTGTATCAGATGCTAGAGTAGCTCTAACAGAGATGGGGAGGGGTCATGGTTTCCCTTACATTGGTCCAGTAATCTAAATGGAATTTGTTAATTCTCAGCTCAAGTGGGACTCTTGGAAGAGTGTGGGAGAAGGGACTCTGTGGTCTGTAAGAGCCCAGCTGCTGTCCTTTACACCATCCTTTAGAACTATGTATATTTGACCCTGGGGGAGGCACAGGAAAGGTTGACAGGGAAACTAATTTTGCTGCTATAGTTGCTGCTGATGGGGAAGATGGCAGCTGGCTTGTTTATAAGCACTTTTCTGGAAACTTCTCATGAATTATGCCACTTATACCTTACAATAGACCTCTGAGATATGCACTAATATGGCTCCCTGAATTACAGAGCAGGAGAGTGAAGCAAGAGGAACTCAGTGATTTGCCCAAGGTCACATAGTTTGGAAAGTGACTGAACCAGATTAACAATCCAACTGGAGACCATTGGGAAGACAGTGCTGGAAGATGAGCACAGGACACCTCCCTTAAATGCTGTGGCCCTTGGGTAGGTCCCTAACTTATCGGAGGATAGCTACAACATAGCCACCATGAGCTTGCTTCACCCAGGAATCTCTGAAGACAAATAGGCAATCAATATTTGTTCTCCCAGGCAGGAAACTGCTACACAGTAATTTTGAGTTTCTAAATTAACAGAAGGGACTTTATAACAGGGTGATCCCATTTTTTTTGGATTGTTGTGAGTGTTACCCCAAGGGTGTAAAAACTCATGTTTGGTGTATTGATAAAGAACTCTAGGAAATGGGTTATTAACTCACCCTCCCAGTATGCCCTGTGAATGTTGTGTAAATGTCATCAACCCATGCAGTGCTCTCTAAAATTTCAGAGCTCATTCATAGTCAACATGCCATCTGATGCCTTATGTTTGTGTTCAGACTTCTTTGCACAGAGACTCTTGCCCAACTTTCCATCCCTCTTACCTTAATCCTGCCCATGTATCCCCACTACTAGCTACATGGTGTTCCTGGTACCCCTCAAATGTTCATCTTCATATACCTTCATGATTACCCACCTTGCCTTCTTGCCTGCCCTCCTCTCAGCAGCTCATCAGTTGTGATTGGAGCTATTTTATGCTTTATTTAAAAATATATATTTGTTTTTTTTTAGTTATTTAATATGCATAAGAAGGAGAGGAAGACATATGTCAGAGAACTTTTCAGTTTTGGTTTTTAATGATGCCTGAGATTTGAACATTGCTCCTCTGAGTCTTGAAAATAAATGTCTGTTTCTCAGACTTGCTAAGCTCCTATACTACAGTTCCTATGCTTGGATCCTAATTATTTTTGTCTGGAACCCCATGCATCTCTTCACTTTCCCAATCTAACCCTGCTGACTCTCCATTTTCAGTTTAGTTTCAGCTTAAAGCTCGTGTCTTCAGACAAAACTCTTTTCTTTATGAAAGTCTTCCTATTGATGTCTTTTATTAAGTCATTTATTTGTTTCTATGATAGCACAACAATACATTATATTGTTTGTAATTAGTTATCATTTTGTGTGTGTGTGTGTGTGTGTGTCCAGCGTTATTGCTGGGGTTTAGTGCCTGCACTATAAACCCATTGCTCCTGGAGGCCATTTTTTTTCCATTTTGTTGCCTTTGTTGTTGTTTTTGCTATTGTTTCCAATGTTGTTGTTGTTGGATAGGACAGAGAAAAATGGAGAGAGGAAGGGAACAAAGAGGGAGAGAAAGATGGACACCTGCAGACCTGCTTCACCTCTTGTGAAGTGACCCCCCTGCAGGTGGGGATCTAAGGGCTCTAACCAGGATATTTAAGCAAGTCTTTGTGCTTCATGTCGTGTGCAATTTACCCACTGTGCTACCACATGACCCCAGTCATCATTTTTTTTTTCCTCAGAGCACTGCTTAGCTCTGGATTATGGTGGTGCTGGGGGTGGAGTTGATAGAAACGGGGACCTTTCAGGCATAAACGTCTTTTTTTATCAACATTATGGTACTCCCTTTGACCTGGGTATCTTAATTTTATTGATAGAAGTAGAGTTCCATGAGACCATGCACCAGGTCTTTTGGGTTTTTTCTGTACCTGCTAGACATCCTGGCACTTAATATGTGAAGCATATATGTAGGATCAGTAGATAGAGGAATGGGTTAATAAATGAGTGAGTGGAGATTTGGACACTTTTGTGCCTTGCTCTGGGCTGTTAGTCTTTGCATAAACTCCTTACCTCTATTCTGAACTGGACCAACCTTGGTGAGTATTGTCAAATCAATGATTAGTTGAATCTTCCTGTTGATTTCATTAAGAAATAAATGTCTCTTCTAAAAATTTAGAGATCATTTCATACTTCTATAGTGAACAGTAATGAAATCATAATTTGAACTCAGCTGTGTCTGATTCTCAAACTGAAGCATATTCTGAAGATAACACAACATGTCTTAATCTTGTTCATTTATTTGAACAGGAGAAGGGAAGACAGGGCCTACATAGCAATAAACTGTAGTTTCTTAGCACAGTGTTTGTCAAAAAAAAGAACAGTATTTATCAAAAAGTGTTAAACATCAGCCATAATTATAAGGATTCCTATACTGTAAGCACACACATAGACAGCCAATGTGTGTACATGTCTCTAAAATACATTGTTTTGCAAAAAGATATTTACCCATATTCCATGGGGTGTACTGTGATAATTTCTGTTATTTTTATATTATGCTGGTGTGAATCACTCAGTTGATTTCACAGCTTATGTGTGGATCATACAATGAAATTCAAAGACATCTCAAATTTCAGAGGGACGAATAAAATTCTAAGGTTTCATTGGGGAACATTTCCCTGACCGCAGGATCTGAAATATGTTCTTGGACATGCTTTTGTCTGGAAATCTAAAGGATTAAAAATTGAAGGGTCCCAGGTGAGGGTTAAGGCAAATGGTGTGAGACTGACCAGGCTTACATGACATCTTTCTACCTTATTGTTCCTGATACCTTTCCATTGGTGTTTATTTATTTAATGTATTTATTTATTTATTTATTTATTTATTTATTTATTTATTTCCTCCAGGGTTATTGCTGGGGCTCAGTGCCTGCACCATGAATCCACTGCTCCTGGAGGCCATTTCTTCCCCTTTCGTTGCCCTTGTATTATAGCCTAGTTGTGGTTATTATTGTTATTGTTGATATTGTTCATTGTTGGATAGGACAGAGAGAAATGGAGAGAGGAGGGGAAGACAGAGAGGGGGAGAGAAAGACAGACACCTGAAGACCTGCTTCACCACCCATGAAGTGACTCCCCTGCAGGTGGGGAGCTGAGGCTCAAACCAGGATCCTTACACTGGTCTTTGCGCTTTGCGTTTAACCTGCTACGCCACCGCCTGACCCCCTCCACTGGTGTTTTTTTTTGTGTCTTCATCACAACATATAGTCTATGGCTTCTGTCATCTATATAAATGGGACTGGTCAGCTCTGGCTCATGGTCGTGCTGGGGATTGAAAGTGGAATCTTTGATGTCTCAGTCTATGAAGGCCTTTTTGCATCACCATTATGCTATCTCCATACTTTCTCTTTAAATTGCACACCTTTCCCCTACCCTCCAATTCTCCCTCAGTGCTTCCTGCCTGGAAAGCAATATTCACTCTGAAATCTTATATCAAGCTGAATGCCCTCATATTCCCAAGTCTTCCGAAGCCCCAAATAAAGATTCTCAACGAGCTTGGGAAAGAAAGCATCCTTCCTAACTGTTCCAATTATAACCGGACCTTGATATTGATAACTAGGCCACCCCTAGGGGAAGCAGGATTGTTTTAAGATGATTTAAACATTTGAGTTCCATCTAAGATTATTTTTGAAAGAAAGTATATTCAACATAAAAGTAAGTTTGAACATGATTTTCTTATACCAAACTGTTCTGACTTCCATTTACCCAAACTGTTTCTCTGCTTTCTTTGTTCAAAGTACTTTTTAAGTCTTGTTATAAGATGTTCCATGGTTGGTTTAATGTGCCTTCTGAATATTTTATTTATTATTGAAAAAAGACAGAGAAAATGAGGGGAGAGGAGAAGATAGAGAGAAACAGAAAGACACCCGTAGACCTGCTTCACCTCTTGTGTAGCTTCCCCCATGCAGATGAGGACTGGGTACTTGTACCTGGGTTCTTGTGCAATGTAATGTAGCCCCTTGTAGAGAGGAATTCATATTTTCGTCCTTGCACCCTTTTTGGACCCACCTCTCCTCTGTTATTTGACTGATTCATTAATTAGTTCACTTAATACACTCTTGATGAACATCTACTATGTGCAAGGTGACTGTGTTTAAAGCAGAAGGTACAAAGCAAAGTGAGAAATGGTTTTCTCCTGGAAGTTCACAGTTTAGAGAAATATAAAGCAGTAATGGCCACTTTATTTTATATAGTCCTTTAACATCTATAGAAGGGCTTCATAAACCCTGTATGGTAAATTCCACCTGTTACTGAACTCCATTTGAGAGACAAGAAATCTCACTGTAGCTCAGATAAAGTCACTCATCCAGAATGCAGTTGATTTGGAGGTTACAATACTGAGACCTGTGCTTCTTAATTATAGAGTCTTTATTCTTTTCAGTTTGCTACACTATACTTACCTCTCTGCAGCATGCTGAATAACAAAAATCCTGTTACATCTTCATAGTTACTCTCTTTTACAAAGTATTTATTTATTTGGTATGACAGAGAAATTGAGAAGGGAGGGGGAAGTAGAGAATGAGAAAGAGGAAGAGAGAGAGAGACAGAGAGAGAGAGAGAGGGACCTGCAGTACTGTTTTACCACTAGTGAAACTTCCTCCTTGCAGATAGGAATTGGGGGTCCTTAAACATGGTCCAAAGAGCCACGACCCGGGGCCCCTTTACCCCAAATTCTTATAGATTTTAAACTCAAGTCTTCAAAAATGGCTAGGTAGCCCTTTGTCAATGATAAGGTAGTGTGCTGTAGTTTGAATGCAATATAACTAATCCTAACTCTAAAAAATGAATTTTTAATAGTAAAAACTGAAAACAAGAGGGAGATGATCAGGATTTTTGTTAAAGAAAATGGTTTTCTAGTCTGCTTAGAAAATATTTCAAATTGGGGTCAACTAGGAATACCAAAGGATACCACCTGGGATGAAACAAGACAGGAATAGAATGGCGTCAGGTACCCACCAAGTCACGGATGATTACAAACACATGTGTCTCATGGACAGAGAGGAGCCTAGGGAGAGATTAAGTTGCTGGTAACAGTCTGCAGTTTACCAGTGGAGGCACCACCTCCTGTCTGTTTCTCCAACAAAAAGATGGCTGAAGGGAGGAGAGGATTCCCCTAAGACTCACCAAATGTAACTGTGAGTCTTCATTGCTACTACCCTTAGAATCTGGAGCGGGGGGATGGGGTGAGGGGGTGGTGGGGTGGTGGTGCTGTGCTGACATCAGGGGAGAGAGAACTAAGGAGGAAACTCAGGAGATCTATACCTCGATGGCCTAGCAGTGGGGCTGTGAGAGTCTGTTTGCATAACTACTGGATTATCTCTGCCCCACCCTGCTTTGTCTCTTGGTCAGAAGTCAGTTGTTAAGCTAAGAATCCTACTTATAGTTTAACAGTTCTCAGGCTCCCATAGCCTACAGGGAAGAAAAAGGACAAATGAGGCTTTCACAGCCAATGTGCTCCAACTCAGGGATTAAAACAATATAGAAACTACTGAAAATTTCCACAGCTGTGAACCCTTTAATGACCTTACTTAGACACAAGTCAATCCAAGCAATAGTGATCAGTTATTTGAAAAATTCTGAGAGAGGGACCTCATAACATAGACCAACAAGAAGAAATATTGGAAAAATGAACCAGGACAGGAATCAAGCTAAGAGCCCCCCAAAGGTTGAAGCACAGAATAATGAGGTCAACATCCAAACACTAGTTAAGGAAATAATCACAGGAGTGAGTAAAGAATTTGAAAGAATTGTTACCAGAAATGCAGAAACAACAAATGAGACTCTGGAAGAAAACATTAATTATCTAAAGGTTATTAGAGAGCTGAAAGCTGAAATAGCTGAACTAAGAACACAACTGGCTGAACAAGCTAAAACAGTATCAGAACAGGGTAACAAAATAGATGAACTCCAGAAAATAGTAGAGGGGAGAGAGAATAGAATAAATTCTTCTTCTAGCATTTGCCAATAGAATAAATGAGGCTGAAGACAGAATTAGCAAGATCAAGGATGAATTAGAGACAACTAAAAAAGAAGAAAGAGATCTCAAAAAGAGATTAAGAGATACTTAAAACAACAACAGAGACCTATGGATGACTTCAAAAGAAATAATATATGTTTTATTGGCTTACCAGAGGAAGAAATAGAGGGAGAGGAAGAAAGCATTCTTTTTTTAAAAGATTTTTCTTTTCTTTTTTTAATATTTATTCCCTTTTTGTTGCCATTTTGTTTTTTATTGTTGTAGTTATTATTGATGTCATTGTTGTTGGATAGGACAGAAAGAAATGGACAGAAGCGGGGAAGACAGAGGGGGGGAGAGAAAGATAGACACCTGCAGATCTGCTTCACCACTTGTGATGCGACTCCCCTGCAGGTGGGGAGTCAGGGGCTTGAACCAGGATCCTTACACCAGTCCTTGCTTTGCATCACCTGGGCTTAACCCACTATGCTACAGCCCAACTCCCTGGAAGAAAGCATTCTTCAGGACATAATAGCTGAGAATTTCTCTGATCTAGACAACATAAAAGCCATAAAGTTTCAAGAAGCCCAGAGGGTCCCAAACAGAATTAACCCAGACTTAAAGACACCAAGACACATCATATTTAGAATGGAAAGGAATAAAGATAAAGAAAGGATCCTGAAGGCTGCAAGAGAAAAAACAAAGAGTCACCTACAGAGGGAAACCCGTAAGATTAGCAGCAGACTTCTCCACACAAACACTACATGCCAGAAGAGAATGGCAAGATATCTATCTAGTGCTCAATGAGAAAGGCTTTCAGCCAAGACTACTGTATCCTGCTAGAAAATAGTCCAAATTGAGCAATTTTTGCTTTCCATTTTTCCCCCCAAAGTAAGGGATGAGGCACATTTCATTTGTAGTGAGATAGAGGAATTATCTTTCCCTTCCTTCCTTCCTTCCTTCCTTCTTTCCTTCCCTCCCTTACTTCTTTTCTTTATTTGTTCTGGTTTTGTTCTGATTAATTGTATCACCTGATAGAGTTAACATGGCTATGTAATACCAGGTCACAACTCTTCAGGAAACTTTTTTGGCTTTTCTTTCTGTTCTCTCCTTTCCTGGATACAGTTTCTAGTGCCAACATGCCCTGACTCAGCAAAACAGGAGGGAGCGATGCCTCTAGCTGACCCCCAGCTAGCCAGCCTTTGAGCTGTCTCCACAATCTCTAAAATAAGATATAGGTAGAGATTTGTCATGGAATCACAAATAGTAATGTCACCAAAGCTGTCACCACAGTCCCATAAAGTGTCACTTCCTGGCATTAATTGCCACTATAGCAAAACAAATGGGCATTTTCTAAACAGTCGCATTTCTCCCATCTTCTTCCTATTCCTCTCCCTACTTATTTATCTTACCCTTATCTTTTCTCTCTCACAGTGCCCCTCCCCTCCTTTTTGTAACTGGAGACCATTGAGACATTTTGACTTGATTAAACTCTGCTGGGCCAGGCAGCCCTACCACATACTGACAGATGAGGGTAAAAGAGGTTTGATAAATGTCAGGTTCTCAGGAGCCGGTTTGCTGATTGATCAGATCTGGGACAATTTCCCAGCAGTTGAAAGACTCCATACCTCCCTTCCTGGTCTCCCTTTAAAAGACTGGAAGTCACCCAGTGGGGGATTGTCAGGCCAGGCAGTAGTAGCTCCTGTCTCTCACAGAAGGATACAGGGAGCCCAGCCTGACTGGTTACTGGTTTTCTCAGCTTCCTCTACTTCCAGGAGGTAAAATAAATAAATAAATAAATAAAAAATAAAAAATAACTCAGAATCATCATCCATATTGTTTTACTTAGTATTTCCTAATTATGTAAGTTACATATGATGGTAAAGAGATAGCTCAGAGGTAGGATATGTGCCTGATTACATGAAATCTTGCATTTGAATCCTGGTATGAGGGTATCATAAGCTATGCCAAGTAGAACTGCCTAGGTAGTGGAGCAGTGCTGTGATACCTCCGTCTGTCTCCCCCACCCACTAGTGTGTACATAGAATTTAAAAGTGAGTGGTCCAGGAGATAGTGCAGTGGATAAAGCATTTAACTCTCAAGTATGTGGTTTTGAGTTCATTCCCTGGCAGCACATGTGCCAGAGTGATGTCTGGTTCTTTCTCTCTCCTCCTATCATTTTCATTAATAAACACATAAAATATTTTTAAAAACAAATAGTCTAAAAAATGTGTTGGCAGTGTTATGCATTCATGAGGTCTTTGGTGGTTCATTTCCTAGTGTCACAGCAAAAAAGAATAAAAGAAAAAAGATTATGCATGCTCCTCGCAGAACACTGTAAAAATAAAAATACACAAATCATAATTTTCTGGAACACTTTATCAAATGAACATGGTAGCTTTTGCCCATTTCCTCATGTTTTGTCTCCTCTTTTGCCCATTTCCTCATGTTTTAATCTCTGCTCTTTTATCTGTTAGATGGGAAAATCTATACTATTTTATATCTTATATTTTATTAAATATTACATCATACGTATTTTAAAATATTTACTTTTCTGCCTTGCAACTACCTCACAGTTTATTTAGTGTATTTATTGATTAGCATTTCAGATGCACCCTCCCCCACCTCACACATGCACTATTTTGTATTCACCAGCAACAAACATTTTGGACTTAAATGTGGTTTTCAGTATTTTGCATTATTTCTTCAGGGTATATTCCCAGGAGTGGAATAACTGGGTCAAATGGTATAAATGTTTTAAAGTTCGTGGTACATGTTAAACTCAACATCTCTTTGTCAGGAAATTCATGTAAATCTTTATTAAGTAAAGTAAAATTATTATTTTTTTGTGTTAAGTCTATCAGCACTTAAGTACCTACTGTGTGTTGGACATTATTTAGGATACTAAGGATAAAGTAGTGAATAAAGTGAATGCAAGTATTGTTCTACTGATTTTGCTTCCTGATGTGGAAGTCTTAAACAAATGACTAAACACAAATGGAAAATAATAATTCATCTGGGTCTATTTTATTATATAATTAAATTAACTTTCTGGTGTATGTCTATTTTCTGTTTAATTAGTCTAATTAAATAGAAAATTTCATATGTGTGTCTAAATTTCATATCTGTGTCTAAAATAGAAAGAGATGACAGCTGTAGATAAATAATATCAAATCATAATTGCAATGCAAGGAAAGAAATTAGTATCTTCAGCAAAGATCTCATTAATGAGGTGATACCTAAGGACTGATCTGTAAGTGATGGAGAAGACATTTGTATATTTGAAGAAAGAGCTTTTCAGATAGGGGGGATAGCATGTGCAAAGGTCCTGTGGTATCAGTGTGGTGACAGCATCTAAGGAATAGGAAGGACTAATATAAGGATGCCAGCAGTTGAATAGACTGTGTCAGAGAAACATTGAAAATAATGTCTTATGCAGCTAGGTAGGCAAGAATATTGAGATCCAGTGTAATTAAAATGAGAACTAATTAAATAATGAAGGGATTAATTAAGGTGGTAAAAAAAAATAGAACCAAATAAGGAAGGGGAGTGGATTTAGACATGAAATTGACTTTGAGAAAAAAAGGTGCTGGAGAGACCAGACAATAGAGGTTGTATTCTGGAATCTCTTGGGTAGAATCCAGTCTCTGGATATGCCTGTTTTGTTTTCATACTGAGTTTATTTTACATTTTGCAATTATGTTGTCAATGTTTATAAATCAGGTAGTTTCACATTCCAATCTGTGATGCTTTTAGCTCACTTGGTTATAGAAGGCTTGTAAGCCTGAGAGCTTCTGTATTTGGCTGGAGCTGGGTTGCTTCCTCCATTTTCACATAGACACCACCTGATCCATTTCCTTGACTACCCTCCCTCACCTTTGTGTTGTTTCGGAAGGAAGAAAACTTAAGATCCCCCTTGCAGGGGGAATAGGAAAACCCTTGGGAGTGATTAAGTTAATCCTCACATGATGTCATTGGTAAGATCTTGGAAAATATGACTATGACTTTAAGCAAAATGTTTCCCAAAAATAAGTCCCCTAGTCATGTTGTCTTGTTCAACATCTTCAGGATTTTTTCCTTCCATATCATAATGAAACCATATTAAATGAAGCAATGGTATTTGAGGACATACTATGATTTTTACCTAGATGACAGAATCTTAGGGTCTCTAGGTTCTCTACAAATTAGTATGTCCACTTTCCACTAGTATGTGAAGAAGAAGAGCTGCCCATATTGGTGTCAGGGTATAATGTCACTCTTTTCTTTTGACATGAAAAGACATCTTGTCTCTAAGGTTCTTAATATGGTGTCTAGACTCAGAAAACAGAAATAATTATTAAATTGGATCAGATGCTCTTTCTACTTAGCACACAGAGGCCCAGAGAAGGAACAGTGCTTACCTGAAGTTGCACAGAAAGTTCATACTGTATGTACAATGATGCTGGTGTGTGCAATTGGGAAGATGGTAGCTTTAGTAAAGACTATAAGATTTTCTAACCAGTCATCAACACATTTCTACCATACCACTTTCAAAAGAGGTGTTTTTTTTCTGTCCTTAACCTGGGAGTATACCTTAGTTCTCACATGTAGGGAATTAATGAATCTCTAAACATGATTGAACAAATGAGTCCCTGGCCAGAAGATACTTACTATTTGTCCCTAGAGGGGAACTGATGGACAACGGATATCTGAGGTAGTTTTGTCACTTTGGGTCTCTGGAAACTGTCAGAACACTTGTTTTCTTTCCTTACGGCTGGAAGCCCTCTTGTTTTCTGTCTATACTCAAAGCATAGTTAGAGAGATGGGGACACCTATCTAAGTTGCTTAGTGCTTTTAGCAGAGGGGTTCACTATCTCCAACATGGAACAAGGGCACTCATAGCAGGATGAGGCTTTTGTGCAAGCTCTATGACTCTGAGCTTCTTGGAAAGAGCATCCACAGAACTCACAGAGGATTATGCACTAATACCAAATGAGGACATCTGGAGATGTTGCTGACCTACTTGGAAATAGATAACCCTCTCCAAAAACTGGACTCTAGTGTAACTCTTAAAATGTAACTGACCTTGCAATAGTGGCCCAAAGAATTTCTGTCCCTTGGCATTTTTTGAGTAAGGGATTTATTGTGTGACTTTTTTTTTCCTTTTCTTTCAGGGACTTTCTTTTCTACATTGCATTAGTTTACTTAAATTTTGTCAATACTTGACTTTATGCATAAGTAATACCATTGATCTGAGTTGTTTTCATTCTTTTAGATAAAGGGAGGGAGAAACAGAGAGAGACAGAGAAAGAGGTAGGAGAGATGCTACAGCGTCACTCCATTATCCACAGAAATTCCACTATGTTTTGGTGCTTCCCTGTGGTGCTGGTATTTTAACCTAGATCCTTCCATTTGTTATGACGTGCACAATGCTAGCCATGCTCTACCTGTCCTTCCCTTTCTATATTTGAAATACATAGAAACATACATAGAAATAGCTCACTTGCATAGAGTGCTGCTTTACCATGTCCACAGCGCAGGTTTGAGCCAGGCCCCCACTGCATTGAAGGAAACTTCAGTGTTGTGGTTTCTTTTACTTTCTCTGTGTCTCCACATAAGAAAAATAAAATAAAATAAACAATAACTTTTTACCCTCTTCTGTACTTGTTTCATCTATAGAATGAATGCTGGTGATAAAAACACTCTTGGAAGTTGATTGAAACTCAACTGGGAGTCATTATTTGAGTTGTCCCTGATAGGATAAGAGTGGCTTCTAAAGAGTTCTTGTTTATTTTCTGTTGTGTGATGTTGAAAAGTGAACATAGACCCACACATACATTCACAATACTTGTGAGTAGTTTTCTTAGCTCAAATTTTTATTATCTATTTGAAGAGAGGGAGAAGGAGAGACAGAGAGAGGGAGAGGGAGAGAGAGGAAGAGGGGTGGGGGAGAGGGGGAGGAGAAGGGAGAGAGAGGAAGAGGGGGAGTGTTGGACTGCGACTCAGAGGATAGAGAGGAGATCTGGAGCGGAGAGGGAACACAAATATTTATTCACGTGGACACCTTAGAGTTGTGTGAGAGTGCAGCAGTTCGGGCCATGTGGAGCTAGCGCAAAAATGGTCACCTCCTGCTACATGCAACAACACTTCTGTGTGTGAAAAGCGAGCAAGAGAGAGAAGGGCTTTTATGGGAGAAATTACGGAAGTGACAAGTCTGGACATGACTGGCTAGGAAACAAGGCACTCTGGGAATAAGGTTTTCTCATGGGAATTGACAATATCCTGAGGGGACAATATGGTGGAATAAGGTGCTCTGGGAATAGGGTTTTCTTGCGGGAATTGACAGTACCCTGAGGGGACAACATGGTGGATGTGACCGCATCTGCACAATTTCCCAGCATCTCCCCCTTTCCCTTTATCTAATGGCCACAGTATAGAAAATTTAGAGTGGAGCAGGCTTAAATGTTTTTAAGGAATGCCATGCTCAGGTGGGAAGATGTAGGACATTTTGTGGGGGAGAGAAGATTTACATGGCCACCAACCTTGTGACATTTATGTGTCCCCCCTGTGCTCAACCCCTCTGTAGAGAGAGAGACTTACCTGGAGGGACTCATCTCATAGGTTAAGCTCTGCCAGGCTCCACCATCTCCTCACAATTTTTCTACATCTTTCCCTATCTTTCTATCTAGTCATCGCATTAAAATGGGTCAATGTCTGTAAAAGACTCCATCTGTGACCGAGGAGTAGTAGTGTAGGTGTGAGCAGAAACCTTTTGGGCATAATTATGAATGCTATAACAAAACAGGAAGGGACAAGTAGGAGAGCAGTAAGAGTCAGTGTGATGGCTGTTGGGCAAGGGGGCATTTCCTGTCTCTAGGGGCATCTCCTACCTCTGGGGGCAGGGCCTAGTAATGAGGGGGGAGGGACGTTTCTTGCCTCAAAGGACAGGACCTGCAAGCAGGAGGGCGTAGCCTGCCAAGTGGAGGGGCTATTTGGCTTTGTATAGTCCTCAAAGCAAAGGCTGCAAAGTCCATGAGCTACTGCGGGTCAGTCTTTGAAAAACCAGCAGCGTGAGGGGAAGGAAGCTGCTGTAAAATTGTGTAAAGTGTCCAAAGGGTGTACCAGCAAGTCCAATAGAAGTCTCAGTCCAAAGTAGGCGACTAGGGGAAGAAATGCCAGGGGATGAAACGCTGTATGTCTCCATATGCCAGGGGATGAAACACTGCAATATCTCCATGGGGAAGGTGAGCCACTGGAATTCCGCTTTTCTGTAGAGAGTGAGCTGGAACTGCCAAAACATGACAGCAAAGAAGAAGCAGGAAAGGCAGACAGGCAGTAAAAAAGTTCTGTCCTTAGAGTCTGTGAATCAGGTTCTTCAGATCGTGTCAGGTCATATCATGGGTTTTAGGAGGTGTGTCACTGTAGTCCTACCATCTAGTGGGCTCTGATTTGGGGGAAGAAAAAGCGACTGAGCCCAGGAGGGAAGGAAGTGAGAATGAGGGAGCTCAAACTACCCAGCTGTGTGATAAGCTATCAGAGCTGGGTTCTTCTCTTCCCTGGGCCTCAGCCAGATATTTTGGACATAAGTAGATGTACTGTGGGATTTCTCCACCATCACATGACTTCTAGGTATCTCAGGAGGAGGATGATATCAATAATCTAAAAGGGGGAAGGGTATGAATATTGCTCTGTAGGACCCTTGGGGAAAAACAATTTCTTCACTGTCTGATCATATCATAAGAAAATAGGATTTGCTCGCAAGAATGTGGAAGAGAATGTTCTGATCTCCAGGGCTACATTTTATTACCCCAACTGTCTATGTATACATTTGAGGAAAGAAGATATGACTTAGCAGAAACAAGAAAACTGAGCTTGAAAATAAAGACAAAATTCTTAGAAGAGAGGAGTTAACAGGCATATTTTTGGCTGAAAAGGATGGGTAAAGGCAGGGTACTAGAACTAAGGTCTCTCTGAGACACGTTGCTTAACCTTGTGAACCATAGAGCTAGGCTGTGTAGATATTTTCTGATATGTATTAACCATACATACAGCCATATGCAAATGAGTTAATGGTGTTGTTTTTAATTGTCCTTCACTCTAAAATAGAGAAAACCTCTAAAATGGGATAGATGGGGAACATGCATTTTTATAGTGTTGCCAGACTAAGGACATGTCATGGGCGGTAGGGGCATACTTCTTAAAAATTTATTAGTGATTTAATATGGATTTACAAAATTACAAGATAAGTGGGTTGGGTGGTGATGCACCAGGTTAAGAGCACATAGTATAAAGCCTCAATGACTGACCCAAAAGATCCCAGTTTGAGCTCCAAGCTCCCTGATTGGGGGGGGGGGGGCACTTCACAAGCAATAAAGCAGGTCTTCAGTTGTTTATATTTCTTTCCCCCTCTCTTATTTTTTCCTCTCTTCTCAATTTATTACTGTTTTATTCACTTAAATAAAAATGAAAAAAGGCCACAAAGAGCAGTAGATTTTTTTTACAAATTTATAATACTTATTATAAATTTCAAAATCATTTATATATTTATTTACTCTTTTCTTTTTCTTTCTAGTTTTTATTTATAAAAAGGAAAAATTGACAGAAACCATAAGATAAGAGGGGTACAACTCCACATAATTCTCACCACCAGCACTCCTTCCCCCTCCCCTGATAGCTTTTCTATTCTTCATCCCTCTGGGAGTATAGACCAAGGGACACTATGGGGTGTAGAAGGTGGAAGGTCTGGATTTTGTAATTGCTTCCCCACTGAACATGGGCATTGACAGGTCAGTCCACACTTCCAACCTGTCTCTCACTTTCCCGAGTGAGTCAGGGTTCTGGGGAAGCAGGGCTCCAGGACACATTGGTGGGGTTTTCTGACCAGGGAAGTCTGGTTGGCAACATCATAGCATTTTGAAACTAATGGCTGAAAGAAGAGTTCACATATAAAGCCAAAAAAAAAAAAAAAAAAAATCTGACTAATTATGAACCTAAAGGCTGGAATGATACAAGATGAAGATTTGGTGGTCTCCATTCTGTAGATAGTTAGTAGACTTATTTTAGTTATATTCTAAAAGGGCCCATGACTAGTAGGTGGGCCCAAGTTATTGTTTGGGGAGATGATGTCATGGCTGGAAGAAGGACCAGAAAGCTGGCCATGGAAGAAAGTAGCTCCTTAATATGGGAAATGTGTATAAATATTGTTGATTATAAACCCCATCAATTTTATGTGATCTGGGGCCCATATTCAGCTTAGGAACCTATGTGACCTCTTCATCCCTACAAATCTGAGCTCACATTCTGTGGTCATGAGTAGGACATTCTGAGATGCCCCAATTTCAGAACCCATCTTCCTCAGGTGGAACATAGAGTATGTTGTCCAGCCTTCCTTCAGAGGATGGAACGCGATGGAACAGTCTCTACCATTGTTGTTGATCCATGTTGAGGGTAAGGCCCTATGGGGGCCCACAAAGGGGTCTATTGTGATGTTCCTGATAAAGAGACCAGCAAAAATGGAGAGAGAGATTTATTTTAGGTCTAGGCCCATCATGTCTGTTAGGGAACCTCAGGACTCCCCTACTAGCACCCTAGCTGATGAAGTGGCCTGAAAGTGACTAACAAGTCATCCTTGGGGGGTCGGGCGGTGGTGCAGTGGGTTAAACGCATGTGGCGCAAAGCGCAGGGACCAGTGTAAGGATCCCAGTTCGAGCCCCCCGGCTCCCCACCTGCAGGGGAGTTGCTTCACAGGCCGTGAAGCAAGTCTTCAGGTGTCTGTCTTTCTCTCCCCCTCTCTGTCTTCCCCTCCTCTCTCCATTTCTCTCTGTCCTGTCCAACAACGAACGACATCAACAATGGCAATAATAATAACCACAACGAGGCTACAACAACAAGGGCAACAAAAGGGGGAAAAAATGGCCTCCAGGTGTGGTGGATTCATGGTGCAGGCACCGAGCCCAGCAATAACCCTGGAGGGAAAAAAAAAAAAAGAGTAACCCTTAAAGTATGCTAGTCTCTTACCTTTATTCAACTTTTGTTGTATTTACTTTAATAAGGTTGGATTTAGAGTAACTGAGGAAGTGTAATAGGAAGTAGGTGAGGAACTTATCTAAGTCTAAGTAGAAACAATTTTGTTAGGAACTTTATGGTGTCTCTTTAGGTCTTTCTACTTGCTTGCTGCATATACTAACTCA
Source organism: Erinaceus europaeus (assembly GCF_950295315.1). Classification (NCBI taxonomy): domain Eukaryota; kingdom Metazoa; phylum Chordata; class Mammalia; order Eulipotyphla; family Erinaceidae; genus Erinaceus; species Erinaceus europaeus. The sequence goes on along the minus strand of NC_080171.1, from coordinate 86,670,264 downwards.
CTGCAGACTATTATGCACTTTTGCTTTCAGGTATATATTTTGCCCTAATTTATAGATACATGTGACATATGCTCTATCTCATGGGACCTGGTCTATATCTAGGTTTTGGGACTTTGTTAGTAAGTGAACCATCTGAAATGGAATTATAGAATCCCATGAAATGAAAGGTCTCACCTGAGTAATGAGGCTGAAGGGTTGACATTCCATGCCTGACATCTCTGGACACAGTCTGAAATGAAGCATGCAGAGATGGTACTCCTTGCATTGATTAGGTTGTGGTCAGCAGATGCAATATCATTTAGTATGAATTGAGAGGTGTATTTAGGAAAGTGAGCCATACTCTAGAGGTTCCAGGACTGGGGGTGGGGTGGGGGGGATATAGGCTCTATAGAGGAAGCGGGAGGTTCCTGCTGTCTTAGGGTTTAAGAAGGCAATAGATAGTCATTGCTATAATCAAATTGCTTGGGAATTGGGTTAACTTTGAAAATCTTGTTCTTAGGATTTGCTGTATCATATACAACATCACCATAATTTTTTAAAAAATATTTATTTATTTATTCCCTTTTTCTGTCCTTGTTGTTTTATTGCTGTAGTTAACATCACCATAATTTATGTCCCTTGGCATTATTTGTATATAGCTGTGTCTTATAGAGTAGTGCTACCAGTTGTTTTGGAGCAGTGGGTTTTTAATGAGGGCACAAAGCTCAATGGTAACCCTGGAGAAAAAATATAAAATCACAAGATAACAGTGGTAATCTCCACCATTCTTACCACCAGAGTTTTGTATCTCCATTTCTTCCCTTGTAAGCTATAGAAGTTCTCCTAAGGTTCCACATATGGGTTAAAATGATTTCTATAACTATCTATATACGTGTGTATATATTTGCTTGTTTTTTCTATGGTCCAATTTTCTCTTCCTTTCCAACTCACACATTTGCTTATTAATGCATCCAAATGTCCTTCCCTTTTTCCTCTTCTCTCTCCAGGTCCCGGTGGAGTTGGAGTTCAGAGCCCTCTGATCATCTCCCCTTATAATTCTCTCTCCCACTGGAAGTATAGACCAATAGTCTTTTGGGGGAGGTGGAGTGGGGATGCAGAAGGTGCGAGTTTCTCCAATGAACATGGGTCTTGGCAGGCCAATCCATACTGCCAGCCTTCTATTTTTTTTTTCCCTCCAATGGGGTAATGCTCTGGAAAGGTGTGGCTCTAGGACACACTGGTAAATTCATCTGCCCAGGGAAGTCAGGATGGAGTCATGATAGTGTCTGCAACTTGGTGGCTGAAAGAAGATAAGACAGAAAATGATACAAAATGACCAATGAATAAGAACTGAAGAGTAGAGATAGAGCAGATGGACCTTATGGTGAAGTGTGGAAGTCTATTTTACCTATGCTCCTAGGGACCTATGACTATCATGGTTTTTGATTGAGTTTGATAGCTAACATGGAGTTAGACTGAGAAGATGGTATCAGAGTTCAGAAGGGCTAGAAAGTTGGATTAGGGCAGATAATACCCCCAAGTCTTGTAGGAAATCTATAAATAAAATTAACTGTTTGCCCCATCAACCTGACTCAGGGCTCATATTTATTTATATTTTGCACAGGATCCTGTGCAATCTCTGCCTCTCTGTTGGTCTGAGCCTGCAGTTCATGGTTACAACTAGGAACACCATTCTAGGCTGCACTCATTTCAGGACCCGTCTTCCTGGAGTGGCAGAAAGTGGGCCAGTCCCTACAGTTGTTACTTTATAGTGAGGGAAAGATCCTGGAGTCGCCCACAAGAGGACTTAGAAGGTTACTTTTTGTGAATAAAAAGACTGAATATTAGTTGTTCCAGTGTTGTTAGTGTTCTGAAAATAGATCATGCACTTTATATGATGCTTCATTCAATTTTCACAAATCCTTAGCAGTTCATTCATTCATGAAATCCACATGAAGACAAAGCAGTGACAGTGACATTGACAGGACCCCTGCCTTCAGAGATACTTTCTAATTGGGAAGACAGATTTGAAACATGAACCCAATTATCACCCAGTTGCTGATTCAACTAACATTAATCTGCTGGGAAACAAACATTATCAAGTACTCTGGGAGAGGAAATGAGACACTTGACTTCAGTCTAACTGTTTAAGAAGTTCTTTCTCAACAAAGGTGATTTCAGCTGAAGTCAGAAGGATATTTAATGTTTAATCAACTAAAGAACAGAGGAAGCAATTTTTGCTAAGAAAGTTCTGGTTCATGAACCAGAAACCAGTATAACTAGGACCCAGTGAGCAAGAATGGGCCACAGTGTTCTATAGATGGGAAAACTGAGGCACCTCAAGCTGGAGTGGCTTTCCTCAGGTTACAGGTATGGGATAAAGGGATGTGGTCTTCCTGAGATGATAGTACTTCTTCTAGCTTCACCAGATGGAATACTATGGAAGCTGAGTTTGGTTTGCTTTTACTGGGTATAGCTAGATCACTGTGTAATTGGAGGCACAAAGTGGGTAGAGAATAGGGTCTGAGAAGATGGTGGGGCAGCTCAGGAGTGCCCAGCTGAGTTTAGACCTTATCTATTTTAATTCCCTTAGGGCTAAAATATTAATTTCAAAATAACTCCATCCAGGCCCCCAGACTTAATATCTCCTGTGTCCTCTGAGGTCATTCTTGCCATGATGTTGTCCTGCTCATATCAGTGACGTAAAATGATTTTTATTTTTTATAGTTGTGTGTGCATGTATGTGTGTATGTGTATGTGTGTGTGTGTGTGTGTGTGTGTGTGTGTGTGTATGAGAGAGAGAGAGAGAGAGAGAGAGAGAGAGAGAGAGAGAGAGAAACAGAGACTTACTTCCCCAAAGCATGTTTTGTTCACAGAGGGAAATGCATGGGACTTAGGTGGAATCTTATTTATTTTTTAAGAAAGCATGCAGCACAAAATCATTTCTCTCCCTGCATAAATATGCATAAGCCCGGCCTCTTCTCCCCTCTTCAGGAAGCCCAAGCAGGGGGGAGAAAGCCCCATGTGGCTGGTGTCAAGGACCTGCCCATGGCTGCTGGCACCCCATTAATCAGGGGAGGGGGAAGAGCAGCCTTGTGAACTGTGTAATTGGCAGCCCCCTGCTGGCTCCAGGGTGCAGCAGAGCAGGGACTCTATTTCATAGCTGGAAAGTGCCAGTGTAGAATAGGGAAGGAGGGTGAAGGACTCAGTTGTTCAAAGCAGCCCTGCTCCCCTTCTTGGCCTTCAAAGCCCTCAAACGAGCCTTGCTGAGAGGGCATGCCTCTTGATTAATACACACACACACACACACACACGCACACCAACCAGTATGAGGAAGAACACATTGAATGATAATGGCTATTATTGCATACATATTGAGTAGCTGATACTATTTAAACTCCAGGCACTGTGGTATTTATTGTTATATGTTCTTCATCTAAGCTTTATAATTATTCATCAGAGTATTATCATAATCCCTGTTGTAAAGAAGAGTACAAAAAGTGGGACTCAGAAAAGTGAACTGCTTCAGGACCTAAGATGAAACAGAACTAGAATTAGGGCCTATATCTGCCTTGCTCCAGAGTTATTGCTTGCTCTCTGGCATGCTAAGGAAATGAGAGAAAGTTCTCTTTCAATTATAAAACAAATGCTCAAAACTGACACCTAAGTCACTGTGCCTAGTACTGGGTTTCCAACAAGTAGGAGTGGGGGTAACTTCATTGACAAGATCAATGGGTAATTGAATCATTAGAACATGTTTGATGCATGCATGACCGGCACATAATCTGAGCTCTAACATGTATAAATTCTAGCATCTGGGACATGTGATTTAGCTTGTTTTGTCCTAGCTTTCTTCATATTTGAAGCAAGTTTATAAGAATACCCAGTTTAGGGGCCAGTCTGTAGTACACTTGGTAAAGTGTACATATTACCAAATGCAATGACCTGGCTTCAAGCTTCTGACCTGTAGGGGGAGCATTTCAGGAGCGGTAGACAAGTTCTGCAAGTGTCTCTCTTTCTCTATCCCTCCTTATCCCCTATTCCTTTTCAATTATTTCCATTTATATAAAAATTAATAATGATGATAATAATAATAGAATGGCTGCCAAGAATGGTGAATTCCTTTTACAGGTACCAAACTCTGTGATAAATCTGGTGGCGACTAAAACAATAAAAAATAAAAACCACACTCAGTTTAAAAATCAAAGTGAAGTTTAAATGAGCTATTCCATGAAAGATGTTTGGAATGACCCTTAATAAATACTATGAATTCAATATTTTATTTCTGGAAGGGTGCTTGATGTGGATATGAACAAGTGTCAAAAAAGCACACAGGAAATGAAATAATGTGTTAAAGTTTCTGGGGATGGCATCCCTCATAAGGTGACATATTCACTGATTTATTTTTCTTTATTAGTGGTACATTTTTCTTCCCTTTTTAATAAGTTTATTAGTGATTTAATAATTATTGACAAGACTGTGGGATAAAAGAGGTACAATTCATATAATTCCCACCACCAAAGTCCCATATCCCCTCCCCCCATTGATAATTTTCCTATTCTTTATCCCTCTGGGAGTATGAACAAAAGATATTTATAGTGAGCAGAAGGTCAAAGGTCTGGGTGGCTTCTGTAATTGCTTCTCCACTGTACATGGGTGTGGACAAGTCAATTCATACCCCCAGCATATTTCAGTCTTTCCCTAGTGGAGTAGGGTTCTGGGGAGGCGTGGTTCTAGGACACTTTAGTGAGGTTTTCTACCCAGGAAAGTTAGGTTAGTGTCATGTTAGCATCTGAAACTTGGTGAATGAAAAGCATTAAGGACACTGAACAAATTATTTAATAATCAGGAACATAAAGGTAAGTATACAACAGATGAAATTCGGGGTCTTCAGGTTGGAAGAAGCTAGGAAGTCTATTTTAGGTGTAATCCAAGGGGCCCATGACTTTACTAATAATAAGAATTTTACTGGTTATCTCACAGGGCAGGAAAAATGATGTGTAGTAACCCTGAGATGAGAAGGTGAGAGAGGAAGAATAGCTCTTTCTAGAAAGTGCATGAACTACAAGAGTGACTGGAGCAAGGAGATGTGTATCATTACCACACAAAAGAGAAAGTTAATAGGCAACTCCCATCTAGATACCTTGGATTTTATCGGTAAGGTACCGGGAAGTAACCAAAAGCATTTATGGGCCAGTGCTATACCCATGTTTCTAATTACAGAAATAACATTACGGTGGCAGAAATAAGTCTAAAATATTTTAAGTCCCAGAAGGGGACAGGGAGGTGACTTATCAGTAGAGCAAGAGCCTTCCATGTATGAGGCCCTGGGTTCTACCCCTTGCCCCTTAGGATATCACCATACACTGTCGCCCACCAGTGGAACACCCAGTTAAGTATATGCAGTACAAAATGCGAAGACCCACCCAAAGATCCTGGTTTGAGAATCCCATTCCTCATCTGCAGGGGCTTGCTTCACAGACAGTGAAACAGGTCTGCAGGTGACTATCTTTATCTCTCCCTCTCTATCTTTTCTTCTCCTCCCAATTTCTTTTTGTCCTATTTAATTAAAAAGAAAAAAATAGCCTCCTGGAGCAGTGGATTCTCAGTGTGGACACCAAGCCCCAGCAGTAACCCTGGAGGAAAAATAAAAAACAAAAGTATACTACCATGATGCCAACCTGCCTTCCTTAGGCAGACGACTTCACCAATAAGTCATGGAACCTCACATTTCCAGAGCCCTACCCCATTAGGGAAAGGTAGAGACAGGCTGGAGGTATGGATTGAACTGTGAATGTCCATGTCCAGTGGAGCAGCAATTACAGAAGCCAGACCTCCCGCCTACTGCACCTCATAGAGATCTGTGGTTCGTATTTCTAGAAGGATAAAGAATAAGGAAAAATACAATGGAGGTGATGGAATATGAAAAATAAGAAAACACAAAGTCGAACTTGGACTAGGTCTGGTGTGTTGCACCAAAATAAAAGACTTTGGGAGGAGTTGGGCGGTAGCACAGCGGGTTAAGCACAGGTGGCGCAAAGTGCAGGGACCCGTGTAAGGATCCCGGTTTGAGCCCCCGGCTCCTCACCTGCAGGGGAGTCGCTTCACAGGAGGTGAAACAGGTCTGCAGGTGTCTATCTTTCTCTCCCCCTCTCTGTCTTCCCCTCCTCTCTCCATTTCCCTCTGTCCTATCCAAAAACAACAATAACTACAATAATAAAACAAAGGCAACAAAAGGAAATAAATATTTTTTAAAAAGTAAAATAAAAATAATAAAGGACTTTGGGGTGGGGTTGGGGGGGAGTTCAGGTCTTGGAACATGATGGCAGAGGAGGACCTAAAGGGGGTTGGATTGTTATGTGGAAAACTGTTAAGTATAACACATGTACAAACTACTGTGTTTTACTGTTGACTATAAACCATCATCCCTCCCCAAATAAAGAATAAAAAAGTATGTCCAAGGAGGAGGCAATTACAGAAGCCAGACCTTCCACCTTCTGCACCCCATAATGAACCTGGGCCCATACCCCCAGAGAGATAAAGAATAGGAAAGCTTTCAAGGGATTTAATGGGATACAGAGTGCTGGTGGTGGGAATTGTGTGGAATTGTACCCTCCTAGACTATGGTCTTGTCAATATTTTCATTTTAAAAATAAAAATGAAAAAGGTTACCTTTGAACCACTTTAAAACATACAAATTTTCTAACTTTTCCAAATCTGCATCAATCAGGCATATTTGCCAATGTTTCTTAAGTATTAAAAAAATTAAATATCCTTCTACCACTTGGGTATTAAGAGGTATTTCCCAAGCACTCTCTGTAGAGTGGTGGTTGAAATGGAACAGTTTCCAAATACTGAGGGTGACCCACTTTAAAAATGTCAGAGCTGGGAGTCGGGATGTAGTGCAGTGGGTTAAGCACAGGTGGCGCAAAGCACAAGGACCAACATTAAGGATCCTGGTTCGAGTCCTGGCTCCCCATCTTCAGGGGAGTCGCTTCACAAGCGGTGAAGCAGGTCTGCAGGTGTCTATCTTTCTCTCCCCCTCTCTGTCTTCCCACATCTCTCTCCATTTCACTCTGTCCTATCCAACAATAATGACAACAATAATAACTACAACAATAAAACAACAAGGGCAACAAAAGGGAATAAATAAATAAATAATAAAATTAAAATTAAAAATTAAAAAATAATAATGAATTAGATATTCTGAGGGCCTTGATGGTGGTGCACTGGGTTAAGCACACACACAACAGTGTGCAAGGACCTGGGTTCAAACCCTTGGTCCCCACCTACAGGGGAAAAGCTTCATAAATGGTGAATCAGGTGTCTCTCTGTCTCTCCCCTTTCCTCTCAATTTCTGGCTGTCTCTATCCTATATATATATACATTAATATTATTTTTAAAGAGGTATTCTGTGTAAGGTGTTGAAAATGACATCTAATAAATAGTAATATTATCTTATAGAGTATAGTTAATCCTCAATTTGTGCAGCTAAAATAAATAAAATAAATGATAACTGTACACAGTTGCTCTCTTTTTTTTTAATTTTGCTATATATAGACTCCACTATCTTGAGGAATTTCCCATCTATTCCCATTTTTTATAGAGTTTTGAGCATGAACGGGTGTTGGATTTTGTCAAAGGCTTTCTCTGCATCTATTGAGATAATCATGTGGTTTTTGGCTTTGCTTTTATTGATGTGGTGAATGACATTGATTGACTTACGGATGTTGAACCAGCCTTGCATTCCTGGGATGAATCCCACTTGGTCATGATGAACAATCTTTTTGATGTGTTGCTGTATCCGGTTGGCCAAGATCTTGTTTAATATTTTGGCATCTATGTTCATCAGAGATATTGGTCTGTAGTTTTCCTTTTTTGTTCTGTCCCTATCAGCTTTTGGTATCAGGGTGATGTTGGCTTCATAGAAGGTGGAAGGGAGTATTCCTGTTTCTTCAATCTTATGGAATAGCTTAAGAAGTATGGGTATTAACTGTTTCCTAAAAGTTTTGTAGAATTTGTTTGTGAAGCCATCTGGTCCAGGACTTTTGTTGTTGGGGAGATTCTTAATAACGGTTTCAATTTCTTTGTCTGTGATTGGTGCATTTAGATTTTGTAGTTCTTCTTGGTTCAATTTTGGAAGTGCATAGGTTTCTAGGAATTGTTCCATTTCTTCCAGATTCTCTAGCTTTGTGGCATATAGTTCTTTATAGAAGTTTCGCAGGATTCTCCGGATTTCTGTGGTGTCAGTTGTGATATCTCCTGCATCGTTTACAATTCTATTAATTAGAGTCTTCTCTCTTTTTTTGTTTGGTGAGTCTGGATAGGGGTTTGTCAATTTTGTTTAATCTTTCAAAGAACCAACATTTGGCTTCATTGATCTTTTGTATGTTTTTTTTATTTTCGATGTTGTTTATTTCTGCTCTAACTTTAGTGATTTCTGTCCTTCTGGTTGCTTTAGGGTTCCTTTGTTCCTCTTCCTCCAAGTCCTTGAGGTGTGCAGTAAGGTCGTTCATTTGGGCTTCTTCTTGGTGTTTAATATGTGATTGTATGGCTATAAGTTTCCCTCTCAGTACTGCTTTAGCTGTGTCCCAAATATTTTGATAGGTTGCGTCTTCATTTTCATTAGTTTCCAGGAACATTTGAATTTCCTGTTTGAGTGAGTCTCTAACCCAGTGGTTCTTAAGGAGCATGTTGTTTAGTTTCCAAATTCTATGCCTTTTAATAATTTTCCGTTTGTTGTTAAATGTTAGTTTTACTCCACACACAGTTGCTATTCTTAAGGGGGGATACACTTCTTTTTTATTTTTTAAGATTTAAAAAATATGTATTTTTTCCCTTTTGTTGTCCTTGTTTTATTGTTGTTGTTGTTATTGATGCTGTTGTTGTTGGATAAGACAGAAATAAATAGAGAGAGGAGGGGAAGACAGAGAGGTGGTGAGAAAGATGGACACTTGCAGACTTGCTTCACTGCCTGTGAAGCGACTCCCCTGTGGGTGGGGAGCCAGGGTCTTGAACTGGGATCCTTATGCTGGTCCTTGAGCCTTGTGCCACATACACTTAACCTGCTGCGCTACAGCCCAACTCCAGGAATACACTTCTTGTCCATCATATTTAGAAAAGGATAAGGAAAATGGAGAATTGTCCTTATAATGAACCTCAGACATCAGCTTCCCATGGACCCAGCCCAGTCTGTGAGTCATGGGCTCCAATGCCCCCCAGTTGCTGCTTTGTGCTTAATTAGTTAATTAGTTCCAGTGTCACTCTGTTCTGTGCAGCCTACCTGGTTCCTGTAAAGATGCTGTTCTGATGCTGTCTTGTGCTTTACTTCCCTGTCCCTTCTCTGGGGCTTTATTGATAATATCTGAATTCCAAGGGTCTGGTGTCAGGCAAGGTGAACCTGAGGATCCAATAGCAATGCAGTATGCCAAAAATCTACCTTTTTCATATTCTTCCTTCCAAAGAATGAGTGGTCATTTCCCTACTTGCACATAACTAGTCAATAAGAACTGTTGGATAAATTGTTAACTTTTTCTCTATGGTGGTTCTGAATGTTGGACACACATCCTCCCTTGCCCTGAGGTGCTGGAGGGTGAATTTAATCTAAGCAATTATGCCATTAAGGCTGGGCACAGGGATGTATATAACACCATATCTAGGAATAATAACCATAAAATTCAGCTAACATCTCTTCTTGACACTCATTGAATACTTGTAGTGTGCCAGGCACATATTAGTTGATGAGTTAGAACAATGATTGGCATTAACAAGTGCTTGTTCTTATGGAATTTACATTCTAATAGGTGGCAGTAGGAAAGACAGACATAAATCATAGATTTATGTTAATAGAAACCCCAAAGCAGGGCAGTGATATGGGGATGCTGGGTGAGGGAATCAAAGAAGTAGAGAATTGCTATTTCATTATTTTCTAAAGATTGGAAATGGGTCCTAATAATAAAAGCATGATTGAATGGAACAGAATGCATAAAGAGGAGATTTAGATGATGAGGATCTATCTTGGAGACAAATCATACCAGATCTTCCAGGTGAACATGAAAAGCTGCGATTTTGTTCCATGTATGATCTTTGGCCATTAGAGGGTGTGGAGAAAAGGATCTTAGAGTTCAACACTATGTCCTAAGAACATCACTCTTGATGATAAAATGAATGTGGGGGATTGAAAAAACAAGCAATCGATCTAGAAGAAGATTGTTGTGTTTAAAATAATCAAACCACCACTCTAAAAGAAAGTACAAGTCGCTGTGTATTCTGTGTTAATTATATACACAACCATCCCAAATTAAGTATACCCAGCGTTGAGAATTTATTATGACCATGGCTCAGTAACTGAGAGTATAGAATGTGTTCACTCTTCTCTTGAATAGCCTCTCTCTCTCTCTCTCTCTCTCTCTCTCTCTCTCTGTCTTTCTCTCTCTCTCTCTCTCTCTCTCTCTCTCTCTCTCACACACACACACACACACACACACACACACACATTCTTTTTTTCTACCTCCAGGGTAATTACTGGGGCTTGGTGCCAGCACTACAAATCCACTGCTCCTGACAGCCATATATATATTTTTGTACTTGTTGTTGGTTAGGACAGAGAAAAATTGAGAGAGGATGGGGATATAGAGAGGGAGCAAAAAAGATAAACCCCTGCAGACCTGCTTCACCTCTTATGAATCATCCTTCCTGCAAGTGGGAAGCTGGGGCTCAAACTTAACTCAGAGCGCCACAGCCTGACACCCCCTTTTTTAAATGTAGGACTAATGCTTGAATTTTTCTCTCCCAAATTTTTTGCAGTATTTGGGATGTCTTCAATTTATTGGTGAGAGGATCCATGACTTTATGTCTCCATAAAAAGGTTTTAGACCTAAATAATAATAATGTGCTCCAGCTTGTCTGTCCTAAAAATGTAGTTGCTGGAAAAATCAGACCTTCAGATAGCCTTCCAACCAGATCACATTACTTTATGATCATGAAGCTACTTTTGCATATCAGACTTTGCTATAATGACATTACTACAGAATAATGGAAAGTCAGAATGTCTAAGTTCTACTCCTGATTTTTTTTTTTTTTTTACTTTACAGCTATTAGATTGAGGCAAGCTATTTGCCTCTTTTCTTTCAATTTCATTATGCAAGTAGTGGAGATAAAAATATAATACTAATAATAGACGGAAAACTGGAAAATTGAATTATGTACTTGCTTTGCCATGGACATGACACAGGTTCAAGCCTGACTCTCATGCACTGACCAGAACTTTGATCTTTTAGTCATGTCTTTCTGTCTGTTTCTCTTTGTCATCCTATTTGAAAAAAAAAGTCTTTAATAGTCTTTAATAAGACTACTAAAGTTTAAGGTTTAAAGACATTAAATACATTCGTTCCCAGGTTCAGTCCCAACACTACCATAAGTCAGTGCTGAGTGGTTCTCTATCAAGGAAAAAATAAATACATAAATAAATTATGAAGCATGAACTATTGTCTCCTTCCCCACTCCTGTTAGTATCTTAAGAGTTGATGTTTCTAATTTGAATGTTTATGTTCTTCACATATAGTATTCATAATCATATCTAGCTTTTAAATTTGAGATCACACTCCCATCTGTAATGTGTAAAGTACCATTTTGCCAAAATCTCATCAACACCTCTTATCAGCTGATTTACATTTTGCCCATCTGTAGGCTGCAAAATTATAACTTCAATGCTGATTTAATTTGCAAGGAAGAGATTACTAATGAAGATAAGTATCTTTACTTATATTAAACTTTCATTTTCTGTCAATTTAATGATTTTTTACACACTCTAAAAATTATTTATTTATTTCCTTTTTGTTGCCCTTGTTTTTATTGTTATAGTTATTATTGTTGTTGTAATTGATGTCATCATTGTTGGATAGGACAGAGAGAAATGGAGAGAGGAGGGGAAGACAGAGAGGGGAAGAGAAAGCTAGACACCTGCAGACCTGCTTCACTGCTTGTGAAGCAACTCCCTTGCAGGTGGTGAGCCAGGGACTCAAACCGGGATCCTAATGCTGGTCCTTCTGTTTCGCGCCATGAGCACTTAACCCGCTGTGCGGTAGCCTGACTCCCTATTACACACTATTTTTTACTGGGTTGATTTACCTTTTTCTTATGGTTTAGTAGCAGGACTTTGTAAATATTGTCCAACTATCAAATTGAAAATTAAGTACTCCTTTTGTCATTTGAAAATAACATTGTTTAATTGATTTAATAATGATCAACAAGACCATAGGATAAAAAGGGTATAGCTCTACACAATTCCCACCACTAGAGTCCTGTATATCAACCCCTCTATTGGAAGCCTTCCTGCTTTTTATCCTTCTGGGAGCATGGAATCACATTTTTCTAATCTTTACCTTATATTTCAGTGCTGTTAAGAAGTTGATTTCCTGATATAGCAGTGTTTATGATAAAGTTGCAATTTCATTTTTCCATATCTGGTTTATATGTTTTGTGAATTATAGAAACAGCCTTTCACTGTCCTTATATCCTAGCAATGTCACTGTGATTTCTTATGAATCCTTATAATTTTGTTTCTTACATTTCACTCCTTCAATGTAGATTTATTTGTGTATAGCAGGAATGGGGGACCTTGTTTCTGCCAAGTGCCATTTGTATATTTAGAACATAATTTGGAGGCCATACAAAATTAACACTTAAAAAATTAGCACTTAATTTTGCTATGCAGAGCATTCCCTTTGCCTTGACAAGGCAGACTAATTGATTCTGCAAACAATATATGATCCATGGATCAAATGTTCCCCACCCCTAATGGATGATGTGATTATATGGCACAGCCTTTACTTTTAGCTGATGAAAACTGGAGAGAACAGAGTACCATACTTTCATATGCAGGGCTGGGGAGTGAAGCTAGGGCCTCATATATACAAAGATCATGCTCTACTCACTGACCCATCTCCCCAGTCATTAACTGGCTTTACTTTGCACATAGACAGTGAATTGTTCCATTCTGTATCTAAAGAGTCCATCTTTACACCACTGATTTATAATATGCTATTATATCACAGATCTCTCTGTGTATAGGTCAGTTTCTGAGCTCTCTCTTCATTTCACTGGTCTATTTATCGATCCCTCTTAGTGACATAGGGCTCTTAATTATAGTTTTATAATGTCTTTGTATCAGATAGGGCAAGACCCCTCATTGTTCTTATTTAAGTATCTTAGCTATTCTTTTCTTTCTTGGCTATTCTTTCTCTTTACTCTATATTTGAATTTTAAAATACATTTCTCAGACTTTAGAAAAGTCTTGCTGGAATGCAGTTTGGGATTAGATTGAATTTACAGATTCACTTTATATTTTAATTAATTTAATTAATGATTTAATATTAATTTACAAAACTACATGTCAACAGGGGTACAATTCCACACCATTCCCTCCACCAGATTTCTGAATCTCTGATCCCTCTACTAAAGCCCACCACCCTTTATTTAGAGTTTTTATTTTTAATTAATATGTTTATTCATTTATTATATAGAGACAGAGAGAAATTGAGAAGAGAGGGTGGAGGTAAAGAGATGGAAAGTGACAACTGCAGCCCTGCTTGACTAGTCATGAAGCTTTCCGCCTCGGGTGGAAACCTGGCACGTGAACCCAGGTCCTTGTGCACTGTAATGTGTGCACTTAACCAGGTACACCACTGCCAGGCCCTTACTTAGATCTTTTACATCTTTTAATACAATTTAAATTTCTGCCTTTATGCATATTACATCTATTTTTATTGTGTCTATTCCCTAGAAACTTTACCACTTCTGGTATTAATGTAAATTTTAATCCATTATTCATTTCTTAATTATGCTTTTCTTATATGTAGAAATGAGAACTATTCAAGGGCCACAAAATCCAAAAGTATTTTTCATTATTATTTTTGTTTTGCTTTACTTTTCTATATAGACTTTCCTTAACCTGCATGTGAAAATATTTTAAAATTTAACAGTATCAATGATAATATCTGTATGCCTTGCATCTCGAATTTCCTTATTCTCTTTATAAACTAGAGTTCCTTTTCATTGTTGCCTGCTTCCAGGACTCTTTTTTCTTCCTTTGATTTCATAGGAATAGAAAGGGAAAGATTAAGCAGAACAGAGAAAGAGAGAGGGAGACACATATAACTTCCAATGGTGCAGGTATTTCTATGTGCTGCTGGGATCAAACCTGGATCCTTGGCCATGAATAAGTGTGCACACCACTGGGTAAGCTATCTCCCCATACCTACATTTTCTGTCTTTTAAAAAATGTTATTTAAAAAATATTTTTTCTTTCTTTTTTAAATTTATTTATTACCGGATAGAGATAGAGAAATTGAAAAGGGAGAAGGAGTTAGAGAGGAAAAGAGACAGAGCAATACCCGCAATTCTGCGTTTCCAATTGTGATAAAGAAATTTAACTGAGTACTGTTCAATTATAATGTGTTTGTAGTAGCTTTGTGTCCTGGACATAGATACTTTTGTGAATTATTTCTTTTTAAAAAACTTTTTTGGGAACTAGCGGATGACACACCTGGCAAAGCATACATATTACAATCGAAACAGTTGAATTGCATAAAAAACCAAGTAGGTAATCTATTAAGAAAATTACTAGGGTTCAAATATAGGATTATTTGAGAGAAAATAGCTAATATTATCTGAGTTGAGTCTGATTTGATTTCATTTCATGACTAAGTATAGGACTTGGCAATGGGTGCCTAAGTGTGAGGTGAGCATGGCTTTCTTTTTTTTTAATTAATTAATTTATTTAAGAAAGCATGGAGTGTACATTAGGTAGGTGAGTATTGAATATCACAAGTGATATGTTAAGGGAAAAGAAACAGAGATATAAAAGAGCATACACTATAGCATTCTATGTACACAATGAAGAGGAAAAACAGTCTGTTTCTGCCTTTCTAGTCAGTACTCACCCTTTAGAAGTAGCCAGTATCCTGATTTGCATCATCAGTCAATACTCACCTACCCTGCTCATGTGGAAGCAGAGACAGAGCAGACAGCCAGACTGTCTCTTTGTAAGTGCAGTTGTCCAAGCGAATATGGACACTTGATAAATATTACCAGAGAAGGTACAGATTGTTTATATTAGCTTGTGGAGAAAGCAAATTTGTCATGCAAAATCAAGTCACTGTCTACCATTCCTCCCAGAAGGCCATGATGTGAGATGGCCTAAGGCCAAGCATGCTATATATATGACTGTATTACTGCTGTTAAGTTTTTTACTCTTTGATGAATGCTAGTAATCTCTTGAATTTTCATCTTTAATCCTAGCAGCATTGACCTTTGTCAGTGGCATATTATCAGATCCATATAACAAATGTGATGATAGTGACAAGTCCAAGATCACAGAGCCAGAATGTGCAAGATCAATGATTTGAACTTGTCATCTCCTGATATCATCGCTGCTCTTTCCCCAGATAGGAAGACTACTTAGAAGCTTTCCCACCCCACCCCTCATCTCTGCCTATTGGAAAAACATTTGGTTCAGAGCAGTGAAGTTTCTATAATTTAAAAAAAAAAAAAAAGCATATTTTCTTCCTGCCATTCCCAATACAATGTGTGCAAAGCCCTTGTCTGCCTTTTGTTGTAGTTTGGGGCTTGCATCTCTGCCTTCTCTTTGGGTGATCTCTTTTTTTTACTGGGAGGGAAATGAACTAGAAACCTTCTAACTCATCTTTGATATCTTTGTCCTCCAATCCAGCCTCCAAATTACACATAGTAGGCACCCATAATTTTTTTTGCTAAATTTGAGTCTTGCCAAGAGCTGGCTTTGTGAGAGAGCATGTGTTGGCAATTATCAGATCTTCTTTCTGGTGAATCCTTTCTGCTGCATCATCCTGTCATTATTTGGGGGAGCATTACGGACTGCTTTTTTCTGGTCTGTGTTTTAATAATTAATACCTTCTGCTTGGAAGTGAAGTTCATCCAAGAACAAAGGAAAGCTAAGCTGTGAAATTGCAGTTGAGAATGAAAACAGGGAGTCACTATAAATAAACCCCAAGTCCATGTGCCTTTTTTTTTTACTCTCACACACAACTATAAATGTTTGATGAAGCTTTTTTTACTTATTTATAAATCCTGTCACAGCAAACAAAGGCATTTGGACTCCTTCCTCCTCCCCATAGCAAATAGCTACATTTGGAAGACAGAAAGACCCCCTGGGTAGAAAATGAACAAGAGGGGTTATTTTTTTTTCTCTATTTTTCCCTCAGGCAAGAGAGATTTAGCTATGCTCTAATTCCTCCATTAGTACCCTCTATTTATAATCACTACCATTTACTGAGCACCTATTCTGTGCCAAGAAATCTATGCAGTGATTTCCCATAGCATTATCTTAATCTCCCATTTGCTAAAGTAGGTGTTATTGCACCATTTTATAGTTAAAGAAATTGAGGCACAGAAAGCATGTACATTGCCAAGATCACTTTACCAATTAATTGGGGAGAACTCAAAGCATGCTTGTTCATTTGGTAAGCAGTACTTTTCAAGCTGCAAGTTAGGTTGACGTTATTGAGTCATAGCTAGAATTTATTTATTTTTCTATTTTTTATTAGGGACTTAATAATAATTTACAAATTATAGGATCATAGTGTCACAGTTCCACACTATACTTATTGCCAGAAGTTCTGTGATCCCAGCCCTACAACTATAGCCAGCCATAGTTCTCACAAGGCCTCAGAGATAGTTTGTTCACTTTTTCAACCCCTATATTCCACATATGAGTGAAATAATGCATTTGTTGTCTTTCACTTGCCTGCTCACTGGACTAAACATACTCACTTTCAGTACCATCCTTTTTACCCCAAAGGACATAATATCTTTTTTTATAGAGTTGTTTTTCATTGAATATATATCCTATAACTTCTTAATCCAGATGTCTGTCTATGGACATTTACACTGTTTCCATTCTGTGCATGTTCCTTTGTATTAGTATTTTCATGTCTTTTGAATATGAATCTTTATTTGTTTTAAGTACTCTCTATAGTATTCTTCAAAGAGTTTCCACCAGTTTGTAGCCCCCAAACCCCTCAGTGTGGTAGAGTTCCTTTGTTTTCACATCCTTGCCAACAAGAGTCATTTCTTGTTTTGTTGATGTAGGCATTATCATAGGTATGAAGTGTTACCTCACTGTGGTTTTAATTTGCATTTCCCTAATGAGGAGTAGAACTAAATAAAGCTTTTTCATCATATATCTCTGGGCAATGTGTATATCTTCTTGAGAAAACCATTTGGGTCTTTTTGCCCATGTTTTTATAATTTTCTCTTTTAAAAGTATTTTATTTATTATTGGCTAGAGACAGAGAAAAATTGAGTGGAGAGTAGGAGATAGACAGGGAGACAGAGACAGAGAGCCCTGCTCCACCACTGATGAAGCTTTCCCTCTGCAGATGGTGACTGGGGCTTGAGCCTGGGTCCTTGCACATTGTAATATGTTCACTTAACCAGGTGTGCCATCACCTGGCCCCCTTTTGCCCACTTTCTAATTTTTTTAAATTTTTGATAGTTATTTACAAAATTCAAAAATTAACAGGGATACAAATTTCATACCATTCCTACCACCAAAATTCTGTGTCCCCTCCATTGAAAGCTTCAGTGATTCTCTCAAGGTCACAGATACGGACTATCTATTATTTCTAAAACTCTCTATTCTCTCTCTCTCTCTCTCTCTCTCTCTATATATATATATATATATATATATATATATATATATATATATATTTCTAAAATTTCCTATGATTTTGCCTTCTCTTTCATTTTAATTTACAGCTACAACTATTAAAGCTTCCAAATGTCATTTTTTTTAACCTCTGCTCTCTTTGGGTCCTGATAGAACTGGTTTCAGAGTCCTGGAGTCTTCTTCCCCTAACACTTTTCCCTCTCTGGGAGTATGGACCAAAATTCTTTTTGGGATGCACAAGGTAGGTGATCTGGATTCTGTGATTGCTGCTCTGCTGGACATGATTTGCCTACTTTTTAATTGGGTTATTTGTCTTTTGTTGCTGGATCCTATGATGTCTTTGTAGATGTTTGATATCAATCTTTTGTCAGAAGTGTGATGTGTGATATGTTCCTCTTATTTACTCATTGACCTCACATGCATGCACCTACCTCAGGCTTTGTAATTTATGCTGTAGTTTGATAAGATTAATGTGTTCTTTTGGTGAATTTCAAGTTTTTTTCAGAGAACTACCAAGTGGCTGCTGCTACAGCATTCCCAGGCCTTAGGAAAATCCCTAGCATTTAAAACTGTGGTATAAAGCAGAACACATTATTTAGTAATCAGGAAACCAAAAATAAGATCATAGAAGATGACATATAGAGTCTGCATGTTGGAAGAAGCTAGGAAGTCTATTTTAGGTATATCCAAGGGATTCATGACCTTACTATTTTTTATTTAACTATTTATAGAAAGGAAAAAATGACATGAACCATAGCAAAAGAGGGGTATAACTTCACAAAATTCCCACCACCAGAACTCCATATCCCATCCCATCCCATCCCCTGATAGCTTTCCTATTCTTTAACCCTATAGGAGTATAGACGCAAGGTCATTGTAGGATGCAGAAGGTGGAAAGTTTGGCTTCTGTAATTGCTCCCCCACTGAATATGGGCATTGGCAGGTTGATCCATACTCCCAGCCTGCCTCTCTCTTTCTCTAGTGGGGTGGGGTTCTGGGGAATTGGAGTTCCAGGACATATTGGTGGGGTTGTCTGTCCAGGGAAGTCTGGTTGGCATCATCCTAGCATCTGGAACCTGGTAGCTGAAAAGAGAGTTAACATATAAAGCCAAACAAATTGTTGACTACTCATGAACCTAAAGGCTGGAATAATGCAGATGAAGAGTTGGGCGGGGGGGGGGGGGGCGGTATCTCTGTTTTGTAGATAGCTAGTAGGCATATTTTAGTTATAGTCCAAAGGGTCTGTGGCTATACTAGTTTTTTTTTTTTTTTTTTTTTTTTTTTTTTTTTTTTAGAGTGGGAGGATGGATCAGAAAACCCAACCCAACCATATGCTGTGTGCAGGAATCCCACCTGACCCAACCAGACAAACACAGACTTAAAGCCCAGACCTTACTAATATTCACCTGAATCTGACAGCTAACATGCAGGTGGGCTGAAAATATTTCTAGGAAGATGGTGTCAAAGTTGGAAATAAGATTAGAAAGCTACTAGAAAGGAAATGTATATAAAGACCACTAACTATAAACCACATCTATCTGACCTAGGACGCATGGCTATCCATACTTAGCACAGGAGCCTGTGTAACCTCTGGATCCCCATCAGTCTGAACTTGAATTCCATGGTCATAGCCAGGAACATTCTAGGCTATACTCATTTCAGGACCAGACTTCCTATAATGGCAGAGTATGTTTACCCAGCTTCCCTTCATAGAGTAGGGTTGTTTCTGCCACTGTTGTTCTACATTGAGGGCAAGGTCCTGTAGAAGCCCACAAGAGGGTTTATGATGCTGATGGAGATGACCAGTGATGGTGGAGAGAGGGATCTTCTAGAGTTCCAGGTCTATCATATCTGTGTGGGAATCCCAGGATCCCCTGACTAGTATCCTGGATGATGGGGTGGACTGGTAGTGACTATCATTAGAGTATGTCGGTCTCTTGCCTTTATCTAGCTTTTCTGGTACTGCTGTTCTACTTTATATCTTTTTAAAAAATATATAAAATGGAAACATTGCCAAAACCATAGGATAAGAGGGGCACAACTTTACACAATTCCCACCACCAGAACTCCATATCCCATCCCCTCCATTGATAGCTTTCCTATTCTTTAACCCTCTGAATATGAACCCAAGGTCATTATGGGATGCAGAAGGTGGAAGTTCTGGCTTCTGTAATTGCTTCCCCGCTGAACATGGGCATTGACAGGTCGATCCATAGTCCCAGTCTGCCTTTCTCTTTCCTTAGTGGGGTGGGGTTCTTATATCTTGATGCTTCTCAGTCACCAAGTTGCAGATGCTACAATGATGTCAACCAGACTTCCCTAGGCAGATAAACTGACCATACAACCAACCGGAAACCCCAACTCCCTAGAGCCCTGCACTACTAGGGAAAGATAGAAACAGGCTAGGGATATGGATCGACCTGTCATTGCTCATGTCCAGCAGAGTAGCAATTAAAGAAGACAAACCTTCTACCTTCTGCACCCCATAAAGATCTTTGGTTCATACTCCCAGAGAGATAAAGAATAGGGGATCTTCCAGTGGAGGAGATGGAATTATGGCTCTCTAGTGGTGGGGATTATATGAATTGAACCCCTCTTACCCCACATTCTTGTTGACCATTATTAAATCACTAATAAAAAATATGATAGAAGGAAACTCTAATGAATTAAAACTGAGAATTATAGAATACTAAGAATAGTAATCACTACAATATATCATGCTAGCATTGTTTCATGCAGTTTGTTGGACAGCAATGTAAAAATGCTTATTTTACTGTAAAAGTTTGTCATGTAAAGAGTTATTGATGACTATATGCTTTCTTTTAAGCCTGGATTTCCAACCTAAGGAATGGATTTCAGGGCACATATGCTCAGAAACTAGTGGAAAATGCAGACCACTGTCATCTATTAAACACTTTCATCTGATTCTCGAGGATATTGCAACCCTCCCCAAGTATTTTAGATAAAAATCCCCATAGAAAAGATTGTGAGAATAGGCCACCACCCTATTTCCTCATGCAAATGATTCCACTAATAAAACATATTTTATCATCACTAATTTAGCATACACAGAATTCTCTAGTTGTAAAGTGTTTCACACCTTTCATTTTCTTGGTTCTTCCATTATTACTTGAGCTTTTCAATCATCCCCTGAGCAATTTCAACAACCACTTAGCTCCTCCCAGTATTATTTTAACCCTTCTTATGATTTTCTTTGTCTTCCCACTATCATATTTTTTCCTCCTAGCAATTTTATAACAGAGAAGTAATGGTTGTAACCCCCATTTCAGAGGTGAAAAAACTGAATCTCCAAGAAACTGGCTTTCTTAGTGGTCATAATTAGTGTTTTTTACCTGCCACACTGCCCATTTCTCTGTGCTCCATTTTCAACATCATTCAGACAGTACTCCTAAAATGTTGGTAAAGCCTCAACACTCTTTCATTTAATTAATTAATTTATTAATTTATTTATTTATTACCTTTTGTTGCCCTTGTTATTTTATTGCTGTAGTTATTACTGATGTTCTTGTTGTTGGATAGGACAGAGAGAAATGGAGAGAGGCAGGGATGACAGAGAGGGGGAGAGAAATATAGACACCTGCAGGCCTGCTTCACTGCTTGTGAAGCGACTTCCCTGCAGGTAGGGAGCCATGTTCTCGAACCGGGATTCTTAAACTGGTCCTTGGCTTTGCCACCTGCGCTTAACCCTCTACACTACCACCTGACTCCCAACCCTCAACACTCTTATGACTAAACCAGTTGTTTATAAGATGAAGACCAAATCACATGTTTGCTCAGATATTTTTTTAAATATTTATTTATTTATTCCCTTTTTTGTAGTTACTATTGTTGTTGTCGTTGTTGGATAGGACAGAGAGAAATGGAGAGAGGAGGGGGAGACAGATAAGGGAAGAGAAAGATAGACACTTGTAGACCTGCTTCACCACCTGTGAAGTGACTCCCCCACAGGTGGGGAGCCAGAGGTTCGAACCGGGATCCTTACGCCAGTCCTTGCACGTTGCACCAACTGCACTTAACCCACTTCCCTACTGCCCAATTCTCTCTCAGATATTCTTATCTCAAGAGAAATCCTAAATCACAACAAATTACCCAGCGACAATCTCACAGAGCTTCCTAAGCAATGAGCACTGTTGATAAACTTGATGTGGGTGGAGGGTAGATAGCATAATGGTTATGCAAACAGACTCTCATGCCTGAGGCGCCAAAGTCACAGGTTCAGTCCCCCGCACCACCATAAGCCAGAGCTGAACAGTGCTCTGGTTAAAAAAAAAAAAAATTTGATGTGGTGTCTAGCTCTCAAATATAAACCACATAAGAACATGGTCACATTTCCCTTATTCAGAGGTTGGTATATAGTAGATGCTAAATGGCTCTTAATTTTCTGTTTTATTAGCAATTTAACAATGTTTTACAAAATTATAAGATTTCAGATGTATATGTCATTTGAAACCCAAACACGATATGTAACAGTCATGGTACGCTCCACTAAAATGTTGTGCCCCACCCCATTCTCACTTAAGCACCATGATTATCACCAAGACAAGGCTTAATTATATTTTTTTTCTTTTTGTAAGTTCATTTCAGGTATATGTACTCCCTATGGGATTGAAACCATCCTGTAGTTATCTTTCAACTCTTTACTTATTCACTAAGCATAATCATCTCCTATCCCATCCACGTTGTTTCAAATAATATAATCTCATATATTTTATTGCAGACTGGTATCCCATTGAATATGTATTCCATAACATCTTTATCCAGTTATCTACCATTGAACATTTAGATTGTTTCCATATATCTCATTAGTTTATCCAATCTTCTGTCATTGGACATTAAGATTGCATTTTCTATACTCCTATTTTACATCATGCAGCTATAAATGCAAGAATAAACATATTCTTTTGAATTAGCACTTTAATGTGTTTTTGGTATATGCCAAGGAGAAATATTTACTGGATCATAGATACTTCCATGTTTATTTGTTTAGACTATTCGAACAGTTCTGGTGACTCCAGCAATTTGCATATCCAACAAAAGTGTATCAGAGTCAACATCTGTGCCAGTACATGTCACCTCTTTTTTTTTCTTTTTTTCTCTGAGTCATGGTCTGTTTTGTGCCCCACTTCTGAATTAAAAAAATCAGTATTATTTTCAGTCAAATTTTCAATCTTCCAGAAAGTCACTTATTGGTTTATGAGATCATGCTCCAACACTATTTTCAGTATTTAGAATACATTGATTTGAGGCATTACTTCTTTCCCTCATGTAGCATTCTATATTTGAGAAACCTAGTTAAAAGAAAGGAAGAAAAACCACCCCCTCAAATTCCTGGATATTGCTAAGTACTGTTTTAATGATTTGATTGTAAATGATAATAACTATACAGATTTTATTTCTACATATACAAATGAGAATGTAGCAATTAAATAAATATGTTTTCAGAAAAAAACATACTCTACACATAATGAAGAGATATAGAGAGATACATAACTAGATTGAAAGAATATATTGGGAATTTTTGGGTCCAACAGATATTACTTTCTGTAGCGTATTAATCCTACCTCTCCAAATTTCAATTATGTTTTGATTTAGTTTGATTTTGCATTTAAATTCATCTTTTTAAATTAAAAAATGTCATATTTGTTATGTGGGTAACTAGTGAAAATTGTAAAACCATTTTTTGTTGTTGTTGTTATATGCATTCTTTTATCTTTCCACCTACCCAGTGTAGCTGAAAGAATGGATATTTTTAACATCATTTGCTTTTAAGAAAACAGAGGCAGAGATATGGAAGGAATTTATCATGACAGTATGTGAATGGCATTAGACTGGGCTCTTAGACATAATTATATTATTTGATTCAAGGGGAACCTGCAGTCTGTATAGATGAAACTGTTGAAACATGACCATGTTATGTAAAAGAAATCAACTGG
Organism: Erinaceus europaeus; assembly: GCF_950295315.1. Taxonomy (NCBI): domain Eukaryota; kingdom Metazoa; phylum Chordata; class Mammalia; order Eulipotyphla; family Erinaceidae; genus Erinaceus; species Erinaceus europaeus. The sequence goes on along the minus strand of NC_080171.1, from coordinate 86,646,624 downwards.
TGTTATGTGACATTTTTCAGGGCTATCCAATAGACAAAAGTTTCTGCCAGGACTTCTTGGAGTACCAACATACTGACTGGAGATGTGAAAATAAGTAAAAATTTGCTAGGAGGCATGAGAGGGCAGGAAAAAACAATGACTGGGTGAAAAAAAAATATGTCAGAGAGCCCAGTCATTAGCACACCCAGTTGATCATATAAACATTACCATGCTCAAAGTCCTGGTATTCATCTTCTCTCCCCCTCCCCACATACATTTCACTAGCCATGAAGCAGGTCTGTAGGTGTTTTTCTCTCTCCGTTTCTATATCTCCCTTTTCAATTTCTCTCTGTCTTATAAAAAAAAGTGGAAAAATTAAAATAAGGAAAAAATAGCCAAAGGTAGTTGTGGTTTCTTAATCCAGCACCAAGGCCCTGTGACAATCCTGGTAGTAATTTTTTTAGTTTAAAATTATTTAAAAAATAATAAAATTGTCAGGAAGATAGCTCAGATGTAGAGCACAGAACTTACATGTCTGAGACCCCAGATTCTATCCCTAGCACAACACAGACCCAGATGTGAGTTGTACTCTGGTATCTCCCTCTTTCTCTATCTCTTTCTTCCTCCCCCACATAAAATGTAAATAAATGGATTTTTTTAAATGCGAGCAACATAGTTAGGAAACACTTATGGACATGGTTATAGAGGACTTTCCAAAAACAAGCATTTGTCTTTATGATAAGGGCCTTGGGGAACCATGAAGGATCATTTAACTGGAGAGTCAAAAGATCCTGTTTGAATTTTTGACAGATTGAATTAAGTCCATTGGGAAAGATGGAATAGACAGGGTGAGACCAGAAAGGGAAGAGACATTTGATCCAGTTAGAGAATATGTGGGAAAGAGAAACAACCCCATCTGTCCTAGGTCTTCTTTTGGACTTAACCTGTCAGACTCCCTAGCTACATCTTTAGTATTGCAGTGTTTCCCCACTCCCTTTCTCTGCTTTAGTGTCTCTCCTTCTAACTGAAAAAGCTGACCTGGAATGAAGCCCAACTCATGGTGAAAATAAACAAAATAAAATAAAATAAAAAGTTTATTGTATTGTATATGCCAAAAAGATACAAAGGGCAGGGAAACTAGCAGAATGATTATGCAAACAATACATGCCTGAGGCACTAAAGTCCCCAGGTTCAATCTCCAGCACCACTATAAGTCACAGCTGAGCAGTTTTCTGGTAAAATGATGATGATGATGATAATGATGATGATGATGATGATGATGATGATGGTGATAACACTACTAATAAGGTAATATTATCTCACTTTGATAGACATGAGAATAGGGTTCAAGAAACATAAAGTGACTTCCTTATCAACCCATGGCTAGCCACATGGAGGAAGAAAAGACTTTTCCACCAGAATTGTAAATATTTGTAGTGAGTAGGGTGTTGAGCTAAAGGTTTATTGGCAATTTAGAGTGAACACAAGTAGCTTTGGTCCTCTGGTACCTGCAACTTCATGCCATGAATGATTCAATAACGTGAGTAACTGTACAACATTCATGCTGTGTAGTGCTAATTTCTATGAGAGGAGAACAGAGAAAGAAGAGAGAGAGTTGAGAGGTGGGGAAATGTGAGAAAGTTATACTGTGACAAATGTTAAATGTGACAGTTATACTGGGTCACTTGGAAAGGAGTCCAGGCCTCCCACTCAGAAATTTGCCATTGCTCCTTGCTGGCAAGGTAAAGTTGTTCCACCTCTTCAAGCCTCCATTTGCTCATCTCTGACACAGGGTTAGCAATACATACTTTGCAGAGGTTGAAGTAACACACTGAGCATAATGTATGAAAATCAAACAGGTGCTAGGTGCTCAGCAGATCTCACATACTCTCCACTAAGTACAAATGCACCTGGTGGTAGGAAAGCAGAATGGACAGGGCAGAGGCATTTGAAAAAAGAGAAAACAGTGACTTTCCATAATTATTATATCACCATGTGGGTGTTGAAAAGTGTAATTTAATTCTATTTTTTCTTTTAAATATATATATATATATATATATATATATATATATATATTTACTTATCTTTTTTATTGGGGAATTAATGTTTTACATTCAACAGTAAGTACAATAGTTTGTACATGCATAACATTCCTCAGTTTCCCATATAACAATATAACCCCCACTAGATCCTCTGAATCCTTCTTAGACCTGTATTCTCCCCACCTACCCACCCCAAAGTCTTTTACTTTGGTGCGATATGCCAATTCCATTTCAGGTTCTACTTGTGTTTTCTTTTCTGATCTTGTTTTTCAACTTCTGCCTGAGAGTGAGATCATCCCATATTCATCCTTCTGCTTCTGACTTATTTCACTCAACATGATTTTTTCAAGGTCCATCCAAGATCAGCTGAAAACGGTGAAGTCACCATTTTTTATAGCTGAGTAGTATTCCATTGTGCATATATACCAAAACTTGCTCAGCCACTCATCTGTTGTTGGACACCTAGGTTGCTTCCAGGTTTTGGCTCTTATAAATTGTGCTGCCAAGAACCTATGTGTACACAGATCTTTTTGGATGGATATGTTGGGTTCCTTAGGATATATCCCCAGGAGAGGAATTGCAGGATCATAGGGTAGGTCCATTTCTAGCCTTCTGAGAGTTCTCCAGACTGTTCTCCACAGAGGTTGGACCAATTGACATTCCCACCAGCAGTGTAGGAGGGTTCCTTTGACCCTACACCCTCTCCAGCATTTGCGGCTGTTACCTTTTCTGATGTATGACATTCTCCTAGGAGTGAAGTTATATCTCATTGTTGTCTTTATTTGCATTTCTCTGACAATCAGAGACTTGGAGCATTTTTTCATGTGTTTCTCGGCCTTTTGGATCTCTTCTGTGGTGAATATCCTGTCCATGTCCTCCCCCCATTTTTGGATGGGGTTATTTGTTGTTTTGTTGTTTAGCTTGGCAAGCTCTTTATATATGTTGGTTATTAAACTCTTTTCTGATGTATGGCATGTGAAGATCTTCTCCCATTCTGTGAGGGGTCTCTTGGTTTGGGTAGTGGTTTCTTTTGCTATGAAGAAGCTTTTTAATTTGATGTAGTCCCATAGGTTTATACTTGCCTTAGTCTTCTTTGTAATTGGATTCGTTTCATTGAAGATGTCTTTAAAATTTATGCGGAAAAGAGTTCTGCCAATATTTTTTTCTAAGTATCTTATAGTTTGTGGTCTAACATCCAAGTCCTTGATCCACTTGGAATTTACTTTTGTATTTGGTGAAATACAGTGGTTCAGTTTCATTCTTCTGCATGTTTCAACACACTGTTTCCAACACCATTTGTTGAAGGGACTCTGCTTTCCCCATTTCATAGTCTGAGCCCCTTTGTCAAAGATTAGGTGTCCATAGGTGTGGGGGCTCACTTCTGGGCTCTCAATTCTATTACACTGGTCAGTGGGTCAATTCATGTTCCAGTACCAAGCAGTTTTGATGACAATGGCCATATAATACAATTTGAGATCTGGGAGTGGGATGCCTCCAGTTCTGTTCTTTTTTCTCAAGATTGTTCTGGCAATTCTAGTTCTTTTCTGGTTCCAGATAAACATTTGTAGCATTTGTTCTATTCTCCTAAAAAATGTGCTTGGGATCTTGATGGGGATAGCATTAAATTTGTAGATGACTCTGGGTAGTATATTCATTTTGATGATGTTAATTCTACCAACCCATGAATGTGGAATATCTTTCCACTTCTTTGTGTCTTTTTCAATTTCCTTGAGTAGTGACTCATAATTTTCAGTATACAAATTTTTCACTTCTTTGGTTAGGTTTACTCCTAGATATTTTATTGTTTTTGTTGCTATAGTAAAAGGAATTGATTTCTGGATTTCAATTTCTTCTAGATTAGTGTTTGCATAGAGGAATGCCACTGACTTTTGAATGTTAATTCTGTAGCCTGACACCTTACTGTATTGCCTGATGATTACCAAAAGCTTCTTGCTGGATTCCTTAGGTTTTTCCATGTATACTATCATGTCATCTGCAAATAGGGAGAGTTTGACTTCTTATCTTCCAGTCTGTATCCCTTTAATTCCTTGCTCCTGCCTGATTGCTATGGCAAGAACTTCCAACACTAGGTTGAATAGTAATGGTGATAGTGGGCAGCCCTGTCTAGTACCTGATCTGAGTGGAAATGCTTCCAGTTTTTCACCATTGAGTATGATGTTGGCTGTAGGTTTGCTATATATAGACTCCACTATCTTCAGGAATTTTCCATCTATTCACATTTTTTGTAGTGCTTTGATCATAAAGCGATGTTGGATTTTGTCAAAGGATTTCTCTGCATCTATTGATATGACCATGTGGTTGTTGGTCTTGGTTTTATTGATGTGTTGGATCACATTGATTGATTTACATATATTAAACCAACCTTGCATGCCTGGGATAAACCCCACTTGGTCATGATGAACTATCTATTTAATATACTGCTGTATCCGGTTGGCTAGAATTTTGTTCAGTATTTTAGCATCTATGTTCATCAGAGATATTGGTCTGAAGTTTTCTTTTTTGGTTGTGTCCCTGTCTGCTTTTGGTATCAGAGTGATGTTAGTTTCATAGAGGCTGGCAGGGAGTATTCCAGTGTCTTCAATCTTCTGGAAGACTTTTAAAAGTAGAGGTATTAGTTCTTCTTTGAAGGTTTTGTAGAATTCATTTGTAAAACCATCTGGTCCAGGACTTTTATTTTTGGGGAGATTTTTGATAACTGTTTCAATTTCATTAGCTGTGATGGGCCTGTTCATGTTATCAACTTCTTCTTTACTTAGTTTTGGAAGTTGGTAGGTATCTAGGAAATTGTCCATTTCATCCAGGTTCTCTAGCTTGGTGGCATAAAGTTGTTCATAGAAGCCTCGCATGATATGTTGAATTTCTGCAGTGTCTGTTGTGAGATCTCCTCTTTCATTTAGTATCCGATTTATTTGGGTCTTCTCCCTTTTTTGTTTTGTGAGTCTGGCTAAAGGTTTGTCGATTTTGTTCACTCTTTCAAAGAACCAACATTTACTTTCATTGATCTTTTGTATGGTTTTCTTATTCTCAATGTTATTTATTTCTGCCCTAACTTTAGTGATTTCTGTCCTTCTGGTTGCTTTAGGGTTCCTTTGTTCTTCTTCTTCTAGGTCTTTAAGATGTGCAATCAGGCTGTTTATTTGTGCTTTTTCTTGTTTCCTAATGTGTGCTTGTATAGCTATGAACTTCCCTCTCAGTACTGCCTTAGCTGTGTCCCAAATATTTTGATAGCTTGTGTCTTCATTTTCATTGAAATCTCGAAACATTTTGATTTATTCCTTTATTTCCTCTTTGACCCAGAGGTTGTTAAGAAGTGTACTGTTGGGCTTCCACATTTTGGGACTCTTACTAATCTTTTGTTGATTGTTAAGTGTTAGTTTAATTCCACTGTGGTCTGAGAAGATGCTTGGGATGATTTCAATGCTCTTAAATTTGCTGATGCTGTCTTTGTGGCCTAACATATGGTCTATCCTTGAGAATGACCCATGTAGACTTGAGTAAAATGTGTATTCCAGTTTCTTGGGATGAATGACTCTGAAAATGTCCAATAGTTCTAGTTTATCTATCTCTTCATTTAGCTCTCTTATGTCTTTATTAATTTTCTGCCTGGATGATATATCAAGTTGAGAGAGTGGGGTGTTGAAGTCCCCTACTATGACTGTGTTGCTATTAATATATTGCTGTAGCTCTTTCAGTAGACTTTTGATGTATTTTAGATGGCTTCTCATTGGTTGCATAGATGTTAATAATTGTTAAGTCCTCTTGATTGACTGATCCTCTGAGCATTAAGTAGTGTCCATTCCTATCTTTTTTAATCTTATCTATTTTAAAGTCTATCGTGTCAGATATGAGAACAGCTGTTCCTGCCCTTTTTTGTGGGCCATTGTCTTGTATGATAGTTTTCCATCCTTTCACTTTAAGTCTGTGTTTGTCTTGTTGAATTAGGTGGGTTTCCTGTAGACAGCATATTCTTGGGTTGTATTTTCTGATCCATCTTCCTACTATGTGTCTTTTAATCCAGGCCATTAACATTTATTGATATCAAAGATTGAAGATATTTTAATGCCATTCTTGTAGTGTTTTAGAGTGTTGTGATATATGTCTTATTTATGATGGTCTGACTGTTTATAGAAGACCTTTCAGAACCTCTTTCAGGGCAGACTTGGTGATAATTGATTCCTTCAACTGTTGCTTGTCTGAGAAAGTTTTGATGCCTCCATCTAGTCTGAATGACAGTCTAGCAGGATATAGTATTCTTGGTTGAAAGCCTTTCTCATTGAGCACTCAATAGATATTTGGTGTCTTTAAGTCTGGGTTAATTCTGTTTGGGACCCTCTGGGCTTCTCAAATCTTTATGTCTTTGATGTTGTCTAGACTAGAGAAGTTTTCAGCTATTATGGCCTGAAGAATGCTTTCTTCCTTTCTCTCTCTTTCTTCCTCTGGTAAGCCAATAATGCGTATATTGTTTCTTTTGAAGTCATCCCATAGGTCTCTGTTGTTGTTTTCAACATCTCTTAATCTCTTTTTGAGATCTCTTACTTTTTTTTTAGTTGTCTCTAATTCATCCTCGATCTTGTTAATTCTGTCTTCAGCCTCATTTATTCTATTCTCTTTCCCCTCTACTGTTTTCTGGAGTTCATCTATTTTGTTTTCCTGTTCTGATACTGTTTTAGCTTGTTCAGCTAGTTGTGTTCTTAGCTCAGCTATTTCAGCTTTCATCTCTCTAATAACTTTGAGATAGTTAGTGTTTTCTTCCAGAGTCTCATTTGCTCTTCCTGTATTTCTGATTACAATTCTTTCAAACTCTTTACTCATTCCTGTGATTATTTCCTTAGCTAATGTTTGGATGTTGAACTCGTTATTTTGTGCTTCATCCTTTGGGGGGCTTTTAGCTGGACTGTTGTCCTGGTTTGTTTCTCCAATATTTCTTCTTGTTGGTTTACCCATTTTATATATTATATTATGAGTCCACTTTCTTAGTACTTTTCAAATTACTGATCACTATTTCCTGGGTTGACTTGTGTCTAAGTAAGGTAATTAAAGGGTTTACAGTGGTGGAAGTTAACAGTTGTTTCAATCGTATTTTAATCCCTGAGTTGGAGCTCAGTAATTTAAAAGCCTTTTTTTTCCTCTTATAGTTAGAAGCCTGAGGGCTTCTAACTATAAGTAGGCTTCTTAACTTAATCACTGACTCCTAACCAATAGATATGGCAGGGTGTGGCAGAGATAGTCCAGTGGTTATGTAGAGAGACTTTCACAGCTCCACAGCTATGCCACCTAGGTATAGGTCTTCTCCTGAATTTCTTGGTTAGATCTCTGTCCCCTGGTGTCCCTCCCTGCCACTGCTCCAGATTTTGAGGGCAGTAGCAATGGAGACTCAGAGTTGCACTTAGTGAGTCTCTGGGGAGTCCTCTCCTCCCTTCAGCTGTCCCCTTGTTGGTGGAACAGACTGGAGGTGGTGTCTCAACTGATAGACCGTCAGACTGTTACCAGCCACTTAGTCTCTCCCTAGGCCCCTCTCTGTCACCAGCCATGTGTGTTTGCACTCACAGGTGATTTGGTGGGTTCTTTTAGTCATTCTAGTCCTGTCTTGTTTCAGTCTCCAGTGGTCTCCTTTGGTATTCCTAGTTCATCTGGGAGAGGAGAGGAGAGAAACAGATATTAATTCTATTTTTAATGTTATAGGGGTTATCACTAAAGCTCAGCACTTGAGTGATTCTAATGCTACCACTGACTCTTTTCACTATATAGTGAAGAAAAAAATATATACATATATATATATATAGAGAGAGAGAGAAAAGAGACACCACAGCACTGTTCTACCACTCATGAAGATTCCCCTCAACAGTTGCTCCCATGTGTTGGCTTAAAACTTAAACCTAGTTTCTCACACATATTTATGTATGTGTTCTACCTGGTGAACACCTGCTGGCCCCAATAATTTTGTAATTTAATAGTAGTCAGTGTGTGCTTTGAAGTCAGACTCTTATGTCTCCGCATTTCCTCTTCTCTATGCTAGCTGTGTAACCTTAGGAAGAGAGAGTTATCCCTCCCAAACAGCAGTTTCTCCATCTGTACAAATGTTTGTAATAAGAAATATAATTCCCATAAGAAGTACAATTTGGGGGTGCTCGGAGGTAGCACAGTGGGTTAAGTGCAGGTGGTACAAAGCACAAGGACCTGCTTAAGGATCCCTGTTCGAGTCCCTTGGCCCCCCATCTGCAGATGGATAGCTTCAAGGGTGGTAAAGCAGGTCTGCAGGTGTCTTCCCCTCTGTCTTCCCCTCCTCTCTCGATTTCTTTCTGTCCTATCCAACAACAAGGATAATAACAACAACAATAATAACAACAATGATAAACAACAAGGACAATAAAAGGGGAAAAGAGCCTCCAGGAGCAGTGGATTCATAATGTAGGTACCAAGTCCCAGTGATAACCCTAGAGACAAAAATAAAAAGAAGAAATACAATTTAATTGTATATTTACCAAGTAGAGGAAGTCCTGAGCTAACCCCAGTCATCTTCAGTATTCTCCTACAGGACTGCTAAAAATCTGATAAGAGGGTGGGAGGGGAGATGCAAGTATCATTACAACTTTACTGAAGCTGGGCTTCAAATAACAAAGTCATAAGGAGCCTCTAGTGCTTTGGTTTAGACCTATGCCTCATAAAGATGTTTCATTAATGACCTCAAATCCAACCATGAGTAACATACTTCTGGGTCCACTAGCTATCAAAAGGGGATAGGGATAAAAGTCCAGGGAGACCAGGAGGTAGAATCTATTTGCCTTCTTGATTATTGATCTTTTCCAAAACTTCATGCAACATTTGTCTGGGATTCTGTTGTAAATTCATTAATGACATGGTGAAATCTTTCTTCAGGCTTCTGTTCACTTTTTATTTATACATATTGACATGCCTTACTAGGTGATGCCCTGCAGTGTGGATCCATAATGTGTGTGTGTGTGTGTGTGTGTGTGTGTGTGTGTGTGTGTGTGTGTGTGTGTGTGTGTGTGTGTGATGCAGGGACAAATAATTCTCCAGGAACTCAGATAAGCAAACAAACAACATCAATAAACAAACAAACAAAACCCACTCACCTTTGCATCCTGATGTGGACTAGATTCCATGGTGATTTTTGTGGAATCAGTTTTTCTATTTGTAAAATCTGCCTTTGAAGGTTTCATGTGTTTCTAAAGATAATTTTGGGGTACAAGGGGTGATGCTTCCAGTTTATTGCTTATGTTGCCATGCACAAGGATCTGGTTCAAGCCTCTGGGGCCCACCTTCAGGGAGAAAGCTCTAATAATGGTGAGATAGTACTGTAGTTGTGTCTCTCTTGCTTGCTCACTGTCTGTTTCCCCTTTCCATAATGATTTGTATCTATCTCTATCCATTAAAATATAAATAAAAAATAAAAAATTTAAACCTAAGAGAAGTTATATTTTAGTTCCTAATATAAGAATTTTATGAATTAAGCCAATTGTTTAGCAGTGTCAGTCATTATTCAGTATATAAAGCATAGAGAAAGAATGGAAAATTATGATAAAATGACTTTTGCCCAGGTGGTAGTGGTACTACTACTATTAGTACTACTGCTATTAACTTCGCCACCAACACTGCCACCAACATCATCATCATTATTTTAACTACTCAGCTCTGACTCATGGTGGTGATTGGGCTGAACCTGGGACTTCAGCACCTCAGGCATTTAAGTCTTCTAGAATAACCATTATGTTCTATTCCTGCTGTTGAGACTCATTTTTAACAGGAAAAGGTAACAAATGAATAGTCATCATTGTAAATGTGATGTGTTAGAAGAGAAAGGAGACACTGGAAGATAGGAAGGAATAAAAAAAAAAAAAAGAACTAATCCAATGGAGAAAAGACTTGATAGTCAATTCACATTTGAGCTAAAAGGAAAAGATTAAGAGCTATTTAAGACCATAAAGGATGTATGTCAGTTATTTCATGGGATAAAGACATGCTCATAGGTTGGGAGATACAGGCTCAAGTCAAAACCTATCACTATCTTGTTAAGTATTTTTATCTGGATATTTCATAAGAATTCTACTAAATTAAAAATAGAAATAAAGTTCTAGTTAGCATAGAAAAAGCTATTATGTATAATAGTAAATGAAACAAAGATAGTATAAAGTTGTAATCTAGACCAGCACCACTTAACACCATGCACCAAAATCAAATAAAAATAAGTTAAAAAAAACCTGGATGTTATACCAGAAATTATTAAAATTTATAAAATTAAAAAACAGTAAAAAATTTTAGTATCTTTACATCAGGGATGTTTTGGAGACTCAACCAATGGACATGGGAAATGTAAACAAGAATAAATAAATGTAACTGCATCAAACTATAAAACTTCTATACACCAAAAGCAAACTATACAAGAATAACTAGGCAACCCAGAAAATGGGGGAAGATATTTGCACATCATACATTCAACAAGCAATTGATCTGAAAAGAAATGGTACAGCTCAACAACAACAACAAAAGTCACTCAATGAAAATGTAGGACAAATAAATAAATAGATAATTTTATTAGTAATTTAATAATGATCAACAAGATTGTGGGATGAGAAAGGTACAATTCCACACAATTCCCAGCACCAGTGTTACATGTCCCATCCCTTCCATTGGAAGTTCCCTATTCTTTATCCCTCTGGGAGTATGGACCAAAGACCTTTATGGGGTGCAGACGATAGAAGCCCTGACTTCTGTAATTGCTTCTCCACTAAACATGGGTGTTGACAGGTTGATCTATACCACCAGCCTGTTTCTATCTTTCTCTAGTGGAGTAGGGCTTTGGGGAGGTGGGGTTCTAGGACATATTGGTGAGGTCATCTGTCTAGTGAAATCAGGTTGGCACCATGGTAGCAGCTGCAACTTGATGGCTGAAAAGCATTAAGATAAAAAGCAAAACAAAGTGTCTAACTATCAGAAACCTAAAGATGAGAATATAGCAGATGAGATTTGGCATCTCCATTTTGGGCCCTAGACCAAATCAAATCAATGGGGTTTACAGTCAACAATATTTATACCCATTTCCCATATTAGGGAGCTACTCTCTTCCCTGATCCAGCTTTCTGGTCCTTTTCCAGCCATGACATCATCTCCCCAGGCAATAACTTGGATCCACCCACATAACAGATTTCAGGCTCAGGGGAAAAAAGAAAAAACAAAAACAAACAAACAACAACAAAAACAAAACTAGCAAAGCCACAGGCCCTTTGGAATATAACTAAAATATGCCTACTAGCTATCTACAAAATGGAGGATGCCCCCAACACTTCATCTGCACTATTCCAGCCTTTAGGTCCATGATTGTTCAACAATTTGTTTGGCTTTGTCTGTTAACTCTCTTTTCAGCCACCAGGTTCCAGATGCCATCAGGATGCTGGCCAGGCTTCCCTGGACAGAAGACCCCACCAATGCGTCCTGGAGCTCCACTTCCCCAGAGACTCACCCTACTATGGAAAGAGAGAGGGAGGCTGGGAGCATGGTTCAACCAGTCAATGTCCATGTTCAGCAGGGAAGCAATTACAGAAGCCAGACCTTCCATCTTCTGCATCCCACAATGACCTTGGGTCCATACTCCCAGAGGGATAAAGAATAGGAAAGCTATCAGGAGAGGGGATGGGATACAGAGATCTGATGGTGAGAATTGCATGGAGTTGTACCCCTCTTATCCTATGGTTTTGTTAATGTCTTCTATTTATAAATAAATAAATAAATAACTGTCTTTTTCTAAGACACCAAGGAAACTTTCTCACTCTCTATAAAACACATATTTCTCCCACTCCTGGAGAGTCTGGGGGAATTGCTGGTTTTCCTTCATGCTTCTCTTGATCTATACCATTTGATACTGTATCTGCTGATCTCAGCTGAATCAATGCAACCAGTGCCACCTTAAATGCTTTACTTTGGACACCAGAGATAACAGGACTGTGATGTCAACCCAGCTCCAGTACTCTGGTGAGACATTTCCTGGCTCATAAGACTCCTTAGTTCCATTTCAGGTAGCACACTTCCTAACAAAATTACAGAATCTTGATATAGACCAGGGCCCATGAGATAGGGCACACATGCACATGTCACATGTATTCATAATTTAGGGAAAATGTATACTTTAAAATAAACGTGTAGTATTGTCCACCATGACTCAATAAGTGCATTAAGCAAGTAGAAAGACCAAAAAAAAAAAAGACACCATAAAATACTTAATCAAATATTTTCCACCTATACCTAGATATACCTAGATATACCATCTTCACCTACCTCCTACTTCACTACCCTCAATCACTCTAAGCTTTGCTAGTTTTTGTTGTTGTTGTTGTTGTTTGTTTGTTTTTGTTTTTTTCTTTTTTCCCCTGAGCCTGAAATCTGTTATGTGGGTGGATCCAAGTTATTGCCTGGGGAGATGATGTCATGGCTGGAAAAGGACCAGAAAGCTGGATCAGGGAAGAGAGTAACTCCCTAATATGGGAAATGGGTATAAATATTGTTGACTGTAAACCCCATTGATTTGATTTGGTCTAGGGCCCATATTCAACTTAGGAGCCTATGTGACCTCTGCATCCCTGTAGATCTGAGCTCATATTCTGTGGTCATGAGTAGGAATATTACAAGCTGCCCCAATATTGACCCATTTTCTTTAGGTGTAGCATAGAGTATGTTTTCCATCCTTCCTTCGGAGGATGGAACATTACCGTTGTTGATCCAAGTTGAGGGCAAGGTTCTATTGGGGGCCCACAAAGTGGTCTATGTTGTTGTTCCTGATAGATATGACTGTTAATGAGGTCTAGGCCCATCAAGTCAGTTTGGGAATCTCAGAACTCCCCGAAAAGAGCCCCAGCTGATGGGGTGACCTGATAGTGACTAAAGAGTCATCATTAAAGTATGTCAGTCTTTTGCCCAGAAAAAGACAGTTTTATCAAGAAGAGATCAGAAGGCTCACAGACATATTTTACTTTACTTATCATTAGAGATATGCAAATTAAAATGACACCAAAAATCCACTTTTCACCTGTGAAAATGTCCTACAAAAACAAAAAGGGAAATGACAGGTATTGGTAAAATTATGGTGGAAAAGAAACTCTACTGCACTTCCAGTGGGAATGAGAACTGTTACAACCCCTCTGGAAAACTGTTTGGCGATACCTTAAATAAATAAAAATGGAATTGTCTTGTGATCCAGCAATACCACTTTTATGACATTTATCCAAATAACATGCAATCTGTAATCTTAAGGGACATATGCACCCCTATGTTTGTATCTGCATTATTCACAATAGCCAAAGATTGGAAGCAGTCTAAATACCTAATGACTGGATAAAGAAGTTATGAAATTAAATACTACTCTTTTTTATTTTATTTATTTATTTTAAATTTTCACTGATGGCCTTTTTATTGTTGTTGTAGTTATTATAATTGTTGTTGATGTCATTGTTAGATAAGACAGAGAGAAATGGAGAGAGGAGGGGAAGACAAAGAAGGGGAGAGAAAGATAGACACCTGCAGACCTGCTTCACTGCCTGTGAAGTGACTCCCCTGCAGGTGGGGGGCCAGGGGCTTGAACTGGGATCCTTGAGCCAGTCCTTGAACTTTGTGCCCCGTGCACTTAACCCACTGTGCTACTGCCCGACTCCCAAAATACTACTCTTAAATAAAGTATATAATGTGTCCTTTTGGACAAAATGGTTGGAACTAGTGGTGAGTTCTTCTTCTAGCGTTTGCCCTTCTTCCGTAGCCAGTCAACAGCATCAGGTTGAGCCTGATGTAAAGTTTCGAGACCTCCTTTGAATCTGGAGAGGTGGCAGTCGTTGACTATGTGGGTCATAGTCTGTCTGTAGCCGCAGGGGCAGTTCGGGTCGTCTCTGGCTCCCCAGCGATGGAACATAGCGGCGCACTGGCCATGGCCTGTTCGATAGAGATTGAGGAGGGCCCAATCATAACGTGCTAGGTCAAAGCCGGGTTGACGCTTGCAGGGGTCTGTGATGAGGTGTTTGTTCTTTACCTCAGCTGACTGCCAGCTCTGTTTCCAAGAGACTGGAACAGAGAAGTTCAGTATAGGTGTAGGGGACCAGATTGGGTGACGAGATGTCAAGCGTTGAACAGGGTGGGTGAAGATATCCGCGTATATTGGCAGGTCCGGTCGAGCGTAGACGTGGGATATGAACTTAGATGATGCCGCATCCCGACGAATATCTGGCGGGGCGATGTTGCTAAGAACTGGCAGCCATGGAACTGGGGTGGAACGTATGGTTCCAGAAATTATCCTCATGGAGGAATATAATAATATATAGTGGTGAGTATGCTCAGTGAAATAAAGAGGTAGAGACAAGTATTAGATGACTTCACTCATATGTGACATAGAGAGATTTGTAACACATGAATTTGCAAATAAAAAATGTAAAAAATATTTCTAATATTTTTGTGAAATATGGTGGTTATCTATATAATATTTGGAAGGTGGGAGAGTGGGGACACAGAATCTTGGTTGTAGGTGTGAAGTGGAACTAATACCCCATAATCTTCCAATCTTGTAACCCAGTGCTAGTCATAAATTTAAAAAAAAAATGAAAGAAGGTGTAATCTAGCATGTTTTTCAAAATGACCAACAGGATTTAGACAAAAACACCCATAGCTTTGTGTCTTTTCATTCCTTTATACCTGTTAGGTACTATATTATTTTCTTCTCTTTCTCTGTATACAAGAGAATTATTTTTTGATGAGCATTAGGTAATACAAAATTCAGTGTGGCACCAATGTAGCAAAGCACCATCTCAAATAAAGGAAATTCAGATGCTTTAGCTTAGGAAGTCTTTCAGTCTCAATTCAAAAGTCAGCTTCCTTTCTGTATAATACTCAGTGTACTAAATGTTTTATCTATTATTTACTCATTTGATCCATCTAGTACCCTATATCAAAACCAGTCTTCATTTTTTGGTGAAAAAACAATCCTAAAAATCATAGATATTTTCCAAGAATCTCATAGCTAGATATGGAGGTCTCAGATTTTGAGCCCAAATACATTATCAGAAAGCCCCTGCTTTTCTTTTCTTTCTTTCTTTCTTTTTTTTTTTTCCTGTTCTTTCATTATATGAGGCCATAGGTTGATGGTTCACAGTACATTTGACACATGGTTACAGTCTCTCAATTCCTTGTGATAGGTGTCTGTAAAAGATTCTCACCCCCAACTTAAGTCTTTTTTCACCATCATGCATTAGGACCCCACCCCACCCCCTTCCGTTCTCCTCCTTCCCCAGAGGCCTTTGCTTTAGTGCAATATACCACACCCAGTCAAAGTTAAAGATTATATTTTCCTTTTTGGTCCTTGTTACTGAAGGTCCACCTATAGGTGAGATAATCTGCTATTGCTTCTTACCTTTTGCTTATATCACTTAACAGGGTTCATTCAAGTCCTTGCTTTTATTTGTGATTCTGTATTTCCACCTCATGCTGGTCTTCTCTGACTCGATATCCTACCTGGACCCTAAAGAGCTCTCTAGAAATAAAAACTTATCTTCACATAGGAGCCAATGACTTGTGCTCACCTCAGCAACTTACATCTTAACTGTTAAATTTCTATAGAGAGAACTTAACACCAGATCACCGGACATGGAGTATGCACAAAGCTCTTAGGACATCCTATGAACACCTTTTTACTGAATTTGCCCAGACCATCACTTCACTTCCCAAAAGGAAGGAAGTGGCACTCACAGTAACATCCTTTTACCAAAATCACCTGTTTGTCTTTCCATTAATAGGAACTTGTTATTCCTTTAATACGATTAAAGGTTTATTATTCACTATCTGATTCTTAGCTTTTGTCTACTGTGTGACCTCTCTCCAACTCATGTTGATATTTGACAGGTGCCACTTTGATATCTCCATTAAAATTTCGGTTTCTCATCCAGTAGCAAAATTAATGTATGAACTGTCTTTGAACATCTGTTGTTTTTTTTTTTACATTAGGAGACATTAACAAAACCATAGGATAAGAGGGTTACAACTCCACACAATTCCCGCCACCAGATCTCTGTATCCCATCCCCTCCCCTGATAGCTTTCCTATTCTTTATCCCTCTGGGAGTATGGACCCAAGGTCATTGTGGGATGCAGAAGGTAGGTTTGGCTTCTGTAATTGCTTCCCCACTGAACATAGGCATTGAATGGCTGATCCATACTCCCAGCCTGCCTCTCCCTTTCTCTAGTGTGTGTGTGTGGGGGGTTCTGGGGAAGCAGAGCTCCAGGACACATTGGTGGGGTTGTCTGTCCAGGGAAGTCTGGTTGGCATCATGCTAGCATCTGGAACCTGGTGACTGAAAAGAGACTTAACATACAAAACCAAACAAATGGTTGAACAATCATGCACTTAAAGGCTGGAATAGTGCAAATGAAGAGTTGGAGGATTCCTCCACTTAGTAGATAGCTAGTAGGCATATTTTAGTTATATTTCAAAGGTCCTGTAGCCATACTAGTTTTCTTTTTTTCCCCTAATCCTGAAATCTGATATGCAGGTGGATCCAAGTTATCATCTGGGGAGGTGATATCATGGCTGGAAAAGGGACAGAAAGCTGGATCAGGGAAGGGGTATAAATATTGTTGACTGTGAACCCCATCAATTTGATTTGGTCTGGTGCCCATATTCAGCTTAGGAGCCTATGTAACTTCTGCATCCCTGTAGATCTAAACTCATATTTTGTGGTCATAAGTAGGAACATTCCAAGCTGCTCCAGTATCAACCCATCTTCCTCAAGTGTAGCATAGAGTATGCTGTGCATCCTCCCTGAACCTCTGTTTTTAATTTGTAGCAGTGATAATAACTGCCCTATATATATTGTACTTGTGTGCATAGGGATTAATTCACCTAAAAAATCTGGAATTCATTGGATATACTGACACTTTAAAAATAAGTATGAGAATTATTATTCCCTGGACCTTTTACTGGATTTGAAAGAGTTTGCTTTAGTTTTCCTTTCTGGTATTCTGCTTTCTCACCTCCCTGTGACAATCATGTGTTTGTTTTTACTGCCAATAGGATTATCGCTGGGACACAGTGCCTGCAGGATGAAACTACTGCTCCTGTTGAATTTCTTTCCTTTGAAAGGACAGAGAGAAATTTAAAGAAAGAAAGAGAGACACCTGCATCATCACTTCACTGCTTGTGAAGTTTTTCTCCTGCAAAGTGGACTCAGGGCTTGAGCCCAGGTCCTTGTGCATAGTAATGTGTATGCTCGCTCACCTGGATGTCTGACCACCTGGCCCCAACAGAATTTCATGTGGTCTTTATACTTTGTTAAAAAGTCTTTTGCTGTGGGGGGTGGGGGATAGTGCCGTGGATTAAGCACACATGGCGCTAAGTGCAAGGACCTGCACAAGGATCCCAGTTTGAGCCTCTGGATCCCCACTTGCAAGGGGTTGCTTCACACTCAGTGTAGCAGGTCTTCATGTGTCTTATCTTTCCCCTTCTCTATCTTCTCCTCCTCTCTGGATTTCTCTCTGTCCTATCCAACAACAATGACAGCAATAACAATATTAATAATAACAACAACAATGATAAATAACAAGGGCAACAAAAGGGAAAAACATAGCCTCTAGAAGCCCCGTGGATTCCTAGTGCAAGTGCTGAGCCCCAGTGATAACCCTGGAGACAAAAATAATTAATTAATTAACATAAAAAGTTTTTTGTTAATGATTTTCCCCCTACTTTTTAACCCTGAACTTTTGCTGGACTTTTTTTTAAATCAAATTTTATTATGATTGCTTCCAAGATACCTATTTACGTATACTTTGCCCAAGAAAAACTAGGAGTTAAGATAATACTCCACTTTGACATCATCATCACCCTGGTAGCTAGCTATTTTGTGCCAGGCATTTTAGTAGATTATCTTGGGAGACTTAAGATATTTTGGCAAAGTTTCTAGACTTAAACCCATTACATAAATGAGCTTATTGGGAACTGCAAAGGTTAAGAGACCTGCCAAAACTGTATAGCTGGAAAGGTGTGGGACTGAGTCATGAGTAATTTTATTAGAATTCCAGTGATCTTTCAAGTCCTCATTTTAAATAATTTTCCTTATCGTTAGTACTAAGTACAAACAATCACCAGTAACTATGACCACCATCATCTTTCCACTGTGCCTCCCCCAAAAACATGTCCCCTATTTAAGAGATCACATACTATATTTACTATATTTCTAGCACTTTTGTTGGTGTGTGTGTGTGTGTGTGTTGCATTTACAGAGAATTAGTAGTAAGCTGACACTCAAGCACAGTGCATGAACATTTGCTATGAACAGATCCTTATGCATTCTTGTCAGCAACATAATACTGACTATCTAATAGTTACCAAATCAGACAAGGCCTTTCATTTATTTAACTGACATTTGAAAAGACTGAAGGAACAGATAGCAAGCAAAGTAAACATATAAAATTTGATTAATAAAGAAAAAGAATAATGCAGAACAAAACAATGCAGTATGAACATATCAAGAGTCACTCAACTTTTCAAAGGTTTGTTATAGCTTTTTCTGTCACCCTTCAGCCACCTTCTTATAAAGACTAGGAAAGTATTGTTACCTTTCATACAGAATAAAAAAAATAAATTAAAATTCTAGGTTATATAACTCTCTATTTATTCTGTGTCACCATGGCCACACCAATTTACTCTAACTACTTAGAACCTAGTGATATTAACGCTAACTGACATTGGTTTCATGGTGTTAACGAAAATAAAAAGATTTATAACAGTGATAATTTACATTATTTTTTCAGCAGATAATTCATTTTAAGTTACTCTGTGCAGGTTATAGTTTTCTGCCCATAGACATAGAACTTAGCCATCTGAATTATATTGTCCACAAGATATTAGCCAGTATCAAAGTAGCAAGAGATTAAATGGTGTTTACACAGTGAAGTTTTTTTTTTTCACTTCTTTGTATATTTGTGGGAGTATGATGCACCTATTCAGCTGATACAAAGAGAATGAAAGGTAGCTGGAGTAAATTTGAACCCAATATGAAATGTGTAATAATCTCAGCTGACTATTATAATAATATAATAACTAGACCCTTACTACCCACAGATAGAGTCATATGTAATAATTTTTAAAAATATTTTATTTTATTTATTTATTCCCTTTTGTTGCCCTTGTTGTTTTATTGTTGTAGTTATTATTGTTGTTGTCGTTGTTGGATAGGACAGAGAGAAACGGAGAGAGGAGGGGAAGACAGAGAGGGGGAGAGAAAGATAGACACCTGCAGACCTGCTTCACCACCTGTGAAGCGACTCCCCTGCAGGTGGGGAGCCGGGGTTCGAACCGGGATCCTTAGGCCGGTCCTTGCGCTTTGCGCCACCTGCGCTTAACCCGCTGCGCTACAGCCCGACTCCCGTAATAAATTTTAAAAAGTTTTTTTCTTCTTTTTTATTTGAGGAATTGATGGTATACAGGGATACAACTATTGATATATGTGTACAATTTCTCTGTTTTCTGCAAAGCACTCTTACCCTAGCCTAACTCTCCTCATCATTATGTACCAGGACATGAAAGTACTCACTCCTACCTTGAATCTTTTACTTTGGTAAAATATACCAAACCAAGTCCTAGATCTTCTTTGTGTTTCTGATTTCTGATGTTATTTCTCCACTTCTGTCCATGAGGGAAATCATTCCCTATATATATATTCCTGGCTTATCTCAATTAACATAATCCTTCAAGATCCATCAAAGATGAAATGAAGAAAATGAATTTACCATTTTTTAAAGGGAACATTGAAAAAATGATAGGATAAGAGGGGTACAACTCCATGCAATTCCCACCACAAGAAGTACATATCCCATCCCCTCCCATGATAGCTTTCCTATTCTTTAACTCTCTAAGAGTATGGACTCAAGATCATTGTGGGATGCAGAAGATTGAAGGTCTGGCTTCTGTAATTGCTTCCCTGCTTAACATGAGCATTAACTGGTTGATCCATACCCCCAGCCTGCCTCTATCTTAACCTAATAGACTGGGGCTCTGGGGAAGCAGATTTCTGATTCCAGACAAATGTTTATAGCTTTTGTTCTATTCTCTTAAGAAATATCATGGGACCTTGATGAGAACTGCATTAAATTTGTATATAGCTCCAAGTAGAATATTTATTTATTTATTAAAAAAATATTTATTTATTACCTTTTGTTGTCCATGTTGTTTTTTATTGTTGTCATTATTATTGATGTCATTGTTGTTGGATAGGACAGAGAGAAATGGAGAGAGGAGGGGAAGACAGAGACGGGGAGAAAAAGATAGACACCTGCAGACTTGCTTTACCCCCTGTGAAGCAACTCCCCTGCAGGTGGGGAGAATACTTATTTTGATGATGTTAATTCTTTCAGACATGAACATAATATATCTTTCCACTTCTTTGGTTCTCTTTCAATTTTTTTGAATAGTGAGTCATAAATTTTATTATACAGATCCTTCCCTACTTTTGTTAGGTTTATTCCTAGATATTTTGTTTTTGTTGCTATAGTGAATGGGACTGATTTATGCTTCTTCTTACTTAGTTTGCATAAATAAATGTCACTAAGTTTTGTATATTAATTTTCTAGCCTTAATATATTGCTTGATTATTTCCAGAAGCTTCCTAATGGTGATAAGTGGCTACTACAAGAATCAAGGATTATATTCCATTGTACCCAAACTAACTTTTTTTTACTTTGGCCAAATTCCTTTGCATCTTGAACTGTTTGTTTCTTCCTCTGTATAGTGATGACTATAAAAAATAAACTTCATCTATTTGTCTTGATGATGGAATACAAAGGTTTATTTTAAGTAATTGATGTATGGTAGGTATTATTATTTTTTTCTTAATATCCTCAGATGTTGAGTGTGTGTTCTGTTTGTCTCACAGAACACCTCTAGGGTTCCTTGCTGACTTCACTAATCTTTATTATTTTCCCTATATAGTGACTATGGTGTTTTTTCTCTTTTGCTTGAGAAATTTCAAGAAACAAGTAGTACTAGTTGGATAGTTTATGCTAAGATTTGAGCTTCCAATATGTGCTTATAATTATACTGCATTATCTTAATTACAGTGATATAAGGAAAGGAGTGTGTGGGGTAGCTTAAAAAAACTGTTAATAAAAATACACTATGAAAAATAATCCACAGTTAGTGGACGACAGTTCTATGACTGTGGTCATAATTGGAAATGGCACTATTAATACAATACTTATTCATTCTACATAATAAAAAAATGGAAGCTCTTTTTGCAATTACCCAATTCCAAATGAAATTAACATTCCATGGCATTTCCTATAAATGGTTGGTTTTCACACATCAATGGAAACAAGTAGCTCATGAGTATTGAATGAAGATTGTGGCTGGAGAGAGGACAGGGTAGAGAGGGTCTGGTACATCTGTCACAGTAAGCATGACAGAAATAATTCAGAGGTTGCTAAAGATGGAGAAGATCTTAATATCAGAGCTGGTAGCATATCTAGTATGTAGGAATACCAGTGAGACTTCAAAGATTGAATTTGTAGTTCAAAACAATGGCAACAATCATGACAAACTCTAGAACATAGATACATATTAACTCTTTTGAGTCTACCTTCAAGTTTAGCCTTCTTAAAGAACTGTTTTTCCTGACTTAAGCCAAGACTTTTTCTGAATGTCTTCCTGAACCTATTACTTTTTAAAAATATATTTATTTGTTTCCTTTTGTTGCCCTTTTTTTTTAAACTGTAGTTCTTATTGTTGTTGTTATTGATGTTGTCCTTGTTAGATAGGACAGAAAGAAATGGAGAGAGAAAGGGAAACAGAGAGGGGGAAAGATAGATAGACACCTGTAGACCTGCTTCACTGCTTGTGAAGCAACTCCCCTGCAGGTGGGGAGCCAAAGGCTCAAACAAAGATCCTTACACAGGTCCTTGCACTTTGCACCACCTGTGCTTAACCTGCTGTTCTACTTCCTGACACCTGAACCTTCTATTTCTACCCAAATTCCTGGACCCAGTGTGTGGTCTTTCCCAATAAACTCTGCCTTGCTAATACCCAGTCACTGAAACTAATTGCAGGTGAAGAAAGTTCTTTATACCAATGCTTACTTTCTTTTCTATATTCGTAGTAAATTAAAAAATATCTATTAGTGATTTAACATAGGCTTAGATGGTTATAGTTTTCACACCACACATACCTCTAAAGTTCTGTGTCCCCTCCCTCCCAGTGATTATTAAATTGTATAAGCAAGTTGGTGTTGGTAAGATAGTATCATTGACTGATATCTTCTTTAATTAAAAATGGAGTCATTTTGGGAGAACTACTGCAGTATCCAATGGAAAGAAAGGGGACACAGAACTCTAGTGGTGGGAATGTTGTTACCTCATAATTTTGTAAATCAATATTAAATCACTAACGATAGTTGTAATAATAATACTTCATCTGCAGTAGTATTTCCTCTGGATCCCTGTATTTCAGCTATACTTTTTCCTTAGTTCAATATGACCTTCAACTTCTGGGCCTTCGTGCCTGCAATACAAATCCACTATTCCTGGAAGCCTTTTTGTCCATTTTTTAAGGACAGGACAGAGAAAGTGAGACAAGAGGGGGATATATATATGAGAGAGGGAAGGAGAGAGAGAGAGAGAGAGAGAGAGAGAGAGAGAGAGAGAGAGAGAGAGAGAGAATGATAGACAACTACAGATCTGCTTGACCACTCATGAAGTGTCCCCCCCATATGTGGGGCACCGGGGACTTGAACCCAGATTCTTGTGCAGGTCCTCGTGCTTAGTACTATGTGCACTTAACCAGGTGTACCATTCTCTGTGCAGTTGAGGTAAATCTTCTTGTCCTTTTTAAACATACCACACTGAACATTCAAATGTTACTTCAACTTCTGTATGGTCTAGATGAATTAAAATCCAATCCATACAGGTAGACATCTCAGTCCACTTCACTTTCTGGATCCTGAGCTCTGTATCCTTTTCTTTTTTTTTTTTTTTCTTTTCTTTTCTTTTGTTTCTTTTTTTTTTTTTCATGAATTTTTTAGTGCTTGAGTTTCTGGTTAATTGAAGTGTTTGTTTGTTGCTGTGCAGCCCAAGTCAGTCCAACTTTAAACTCAGCCCAACTTTAAGCTCAGTCCAAGTTTCAATACAACTCAGTCCACTTTAAATTTACCATGGTATCATCTGATGCTTCATTGGGCTCCATTGAGATTGATTTTGACTCTGGTACCTTAGTCCACTTAGCCATCCTGATGGGAATGGTTTTGAAATGACACCTGGATGATTGGCATCCAGTAAGTTTTCTGCTGACTTGGATCCACCTGTCTTTTAACTATTTCAGTCTCTAATTGCTAGAGATGTGCCTCTCCTCCATCTCCCTCCCCTTTGTTCAAATGCAACTAAGAGGTAGATATTCTGGCCATGAAAAGACACAAGTGGGAGGTTGCAGACATCCCGTTTGTTAATGTCTACCTTTCTCAAGCATCATTAACTTTTTAAAATCTGGTAGAGATTTGACAATTTGCCATACAGCTGATGACTTGCTATTGTGCCCCTGCTTGCTTCTGCCTAGAACTAGATAATGGTTCTATGGTTTCTGAGCCCAGAGGTATGAGTAAGAGGGTCTGAGTTTGTCTGTGTGATGAAGGAAGGGTTTTGGGAATGGTGCCTTTTCAATCTCTTACATAAGATGGCAAGTTGAGTTTCTTTGAGTTTCTGGAAAAAAACAATTCAAATTGATGTTTTTCTTCCCTGTAATTACTGAATGAGACATAGAATAAAAAATAAGTTTTAAATTCACATAATAATGTACTTTTATGGTAATTGTTGGTCTGACCTGCTTTTTAGTTCTCCATTATCTAGTGTTTGGATCACTTCTATGCTACCTTTGCCTGATTGCTTCCAGTTTTAAAGAAGTTACCACCTACCCCCTATCTCTACCTTCCATAAATTAGAATGCTGTGATAGATAGTGATCTCATAAAGTAATATGAATATAGTTTTAGTTGCCAGGATTTCACTGTATTTGTGCCTGCACAATCTCACCGTTCTTGGTTTAACACCCTCTGCACCTCCTTTTAAATAAAGAGTGAGAGAGAAAAGGAGAGTTGCCACAGTAGTGCTTTTTCACTTGAGAAGTTTCCTTTTTGTACGATGCTCTTATGTAGTGACATCAAGACCCAGGCACAAGGTCTTCATGCATGGTACAATGTGTGTTTTACTCAGAGAGCTATGTCCCATCCTCATAAACATTACTTTTATGAGTGTTGTTGATATTGTATTGGTACTTTTAAATTCATTGGCCTAGGTACCACACAGATCTGAGTTTATATATAGTTACCTCACTACTCCTATTTACCATGTAGTTAGTTTCCTAAACCCATAGTTCTTAACCAGGAATGGCTTGCCCTTCATATCATTAGGCAATCTACGGAGATACTGTAGTTTCTAGAGTTTGACCAAAAGGCTGCTAACTTAGAATCAGCACCCAGCTATCCTGACAAAATATACTGTGATATACAAATCACCCTACTTACTGTCACTCTGCAACAGATAATTTTTCAGTCCCGAGCATCCATATAGTTGATCATGAAAAGCTCTGGTCTAGTCAAGAACCGTATTACTGTCTAAGACTCAGTTTTCTCATCTGAAAAAGAAAGATATAAATAGATCCTTTGCAGCATCAATGAGAATTATAATACATGAAATTAAATCTGCAAAGCACTTCAGCAGGTACACACTCAGAAATTTTAGCACTTGTAATTATAACATATGCAATGTGTATATCAAGGTACATGGGATGTAGCTACAGTAATAAGAAATGTTAAGTACTGGTTATAAAAGTAGAACTAGTGCTACATAGCTTTAAATAATTGAAAACAGGTTCCCCCTCATAGTGACTTAATGTAACCTATGCTATCATTATAAGGATTCCTGAAAGATTAGACCTCCTCAACTTCACCAGTAATCTTTTTCTTTTTTTTTAAATAAATCTTTTAAAAATATTTATGTATTCCCTTTTGTTACCCTTGTTTTATTGTTGTAGTTATTATTGTTTCTGTTGTTGATGTCATTGCTGTTGGATAGGGCAGAGAGAAATGGATAGAGGAAGGGAAGACAGAGAGGGGGAGAGAAAGATAGACACCTGAAGACCTGCTTCACCGCTTGTGAAGCAACTCCCCTGTAGGTGGGGAGCCGGGGGCTCGAACTGGGATCCTTAAGCAGGTCCTTGTGCTCTGCGCCACCTGCACTTAAAGCGCTGCTCTATCACTGGACTCCCTAGTAATCTTTTCTTTCTCCCTCTTCCTCCTCCCTCCCAGAAATATCACTGGAGTTCAGTATGTGCATGAAAAATCCCCTCCCTCACACTCCTGTTTTTGTTAATCAAGATAGAAGGAAGGAGAGGTAGAGGGGGAGAGAGAGGCACCTGCAGCACTGCTTTACCACTTGTGAAGATTACCCCTGCTACAGCTGGGCACTAAGAACTTGAATCCAGGTCCTTTCACATGTTAATATATGTACTAGGTGTACAACCACCCAACTCCTTCCATTAGTATTCTTAATGTGACACTCAGACTTCAATACAGTTCTCTAGGTGTGATCTGGACATACTCAGTATAGTTGCCCCATTCTTGCTTCTAATATATATATCAGTGAAGCCTAAGCATGTATGCTACTTCTTCAATTTACTGCTAACTTACATCAGGACCTTTGATGTACATATCATTTAGTGGAAGCCACAAGTGTAAGATAAAATACTTAGCTAAATGTTTACTTATAAAATTTGTATTATTGGTCGAGACTAACTAGACTCACTTGTGTAATGTAGGCATACAAGCTTTGACTTTTGGAAGATTAAAGTCAGGAGGTGGCTGATTAGAGATAAAAATTAGAAGGAACAGGCAGACTCAGGAGAGAGAGAGAGAGAGAGAAAGAGAGAGAGAGAGAGTAGAGGAGAGAGTAGTCTTTCTGTTTGTAATCCTAAAATAATCCTTATCACATCAGTGCCTGTACTGTGAGCCTTGTTGCCCTGCTATTAGGAGCTCCAGTGTTTCTGTGAGACAAGCACAGTTTATAGGTTCTGTTGGCCTCTCTCTCTCGCTCTCACTTTCTCTTTCCTTTTCTTTTTATCACATCTCCTTACCTCACTGTACGCATCTAGAAAAATGAGGGCTTTCCTCAAGACCCATTCACCCATGCATGCAGGCTCCCTGAGCGAATGGCTCCCTAGGATGGATCTCTATTATTTCACCAAAAAACATCAGAGGAGGAATTTGTTCTGCTCCACTAAAGACATGATTTCCAGTCCTCTCTACTGTGTTAGTAGTTTTTTTTTTTTTTTTGGCAGTTCACTGAGAAAAGGATAAAGGAAAAAAAGGACCTAACCATAATACTGAGCTGAACCAGTTTGTGCCACCACTAAATAAGGAGAGAAGATATTTCACCTTCATCTGACCATGAAATAGATAATCCTGAGATGCCTACGTGACTGTGCCACACAGACATCTTTCATAGAAACTTAGGACAACCTTGTCCTTCCATGTTTTATTTTGTTTTTTAATTTGATTTCTTCAAATCTTATTTTTACTCTACCTTTTAATTGCTTCATTTCAGTAATAATCAAAGGCAGAGGAATCAAACAGGCTTAGACTCCTAATCTGTTTTTGTCCCCATAATGAGTATACTAAAATTAGCTAGTTCCCATGCTTTCAATGAGTTGCATAGGAGGTAGTGTTGTGAGTAGTAAAATAAATCCTTAACAGATCAAAGATAATAACTTAACAATTTTGGACTATGGACATAGCATATTGGTTATGCAAAATATATTCTCACCTGAGGCTCTAAGACGCCAGGTTCAATCCCCAGTGTCATCATAAACCAGAGATGAGTAGTGCTCTGATAAGAAGAAAGTAAGTAAAACAACTAGGGCAAGAAAAGGGAATAAATAAATAAATATTTTAAAAAAAGAAGAAAGTAAGAAAGTATGTAAGAAAGCTAGAGGGAAATAAAGAAAGAAATAAAGGAAGGAAGGAAGGAAGGAAGGAAGAAAGAAAGAAAAACAATTTTAAGGATTGGAGATAGCAAAATGGTTATTCAAAAAAAAATTCGTGCCCAAGGCTCCCTGGTTCCATATTTAACCCCCAACACAATAATATTTAGTAGTATCTTTACTGTGCTTTTATAAATTATTTCTTATAGGTGTACTAATCTCCACTGAGTAAACAAAGAGAAACTGAGACTCAGAGAGGAAGTGACCAACTTGTCTTCAAAGGAATACAGTCAGGTCAGAATTTGAAGCATAGTTGAATCATAAAATACTTGCATTCTGTACTTTTTCTCATTTTTTTTATACATTACTTGTCTATGTAAGTAAGGAAGAAAAATTGAGTACCTCAGTTTCTACAAGAAATAATGAAGTGGCAATTCTGCAAATTTCAGTGTGACCTAGCTTAGCAAATCCTTTAACATGCATTTCACAGAATATTTTATTTCCTAAGATTCAGAGAGGTTTAGGAGGTATTCAAAGCTACACAGCAACT
Organism: Erinaceus europaeus; assembly: GCF_950295315.1. NCBI lineage: Eukaryota > Metazoa > Chordata > Mammalia > Eulipotyphla > Erinaceidae > Erinaceus > Erinaceus europaeus. The sequence continues at coordinate 86,619,040 of NC_080171.1, read as the reverse complement.
GAGCTGGAACTGAAATACTGGCTTCCTTCCTACGGTTCTACCTAGTTTACAATTTAGAATTCTCTGCTATCCTCCTCCCCATGCACTTCAGCTTTCTGCCTGTGTTTTTATGTGGTGGCAGTGGCATGTTATCAGGAATAATAAAGCAAGTCTTCTCTGTCATGTAGACATAGGAAACTGAAATTACAAGTCATTAAATGGAAAATCCCAAGCCTTTTTACTAACGCCAACTCAGCCACAATCCATTATTGTCTATATATTTAACCAGTCTATGTTTAAGAATTTACTACTAAGAAATAGGAAATATTTATATATGGCTGCATTAATTTCACTTCCAAATCCCTGTCATTTGCTTTAGTCGACTTATATGTGTTTAAATTTATAACCACCCTTTTACACTGGGGAGATACACTGTTAGTTTAAAACAAGATGGGTGGAAAATTTGCAGGTGAAATAATAAGAATTGTAGTATATTTATTATTCACCTTTCTGGTCAACTCTCTCTCATACCAAAGCAAGAATTAGGTATGGACCTTTCTTTTCATTCCTTTCTTTCAATATCTTCTCATACACACCATGAACCAGTTGTTCATTCACTCAGCAAATATAGTCTGGCCCTGCAAACTCAGAATGGATGTGGTAAGTCTTTATGCTACCAAGGAAAGGCACATCAAGTTTAGGTTGTTGCTATTTTGGGATTTGTCATAGTGATTATCACTAATATGGTCCAAAAGAAAACTGCCTGACTGTGTTTACTTTCATCCACTCAATTGTGGGAGTCAATTTATTAAACCATATTTATTGGCCCCAGTGCAAAACAAGTCGTGAAGTAATATTGAGGCATTTTGTCTAAATCTACTGTTTTTTCTGCATAAATTTTATTTAATTTTTTATTTATAAAAAAGGAAACATTGACTAAACCATAGGATAAGAGGGGTATAACTTCCAATTCCCACCACCAGATTTCTGTATCCCATCCTCTCCCCTGATAGCTTTCCTATTCTGTAAACCTCTGGGAGTATGAACCCCAGATCATTGTGGGATGCAGAAGGTGGAAGGTCTGGCTTCTGTAATTGCTTCCCCGCTGAACATGGGCATTGACAGATCGATCCATACTCCCAGTCTGCCTGTCTTTCCCTAGTGGGGAAGGGCTCTGGGGAAGTGGAGCTCCAGGACACATTGGTGAGGTTGTCTGTCCAGGGAAGTCTGGTTGGCATCATGCTAGCATCTGGAACATGGTGGTTGAAAAGAGAATTAACATACAAAGCCAAACAAATTGTTGAAAAATGATGAACCTAAAGGCTGGAATAGTGCAGATGGAGAGTCGGGGGATCCTCCATTTTGTAGATAGGCATATTTTAGTTATATTCAAAGGGCCTATGGCTTTACTAGTGTTTTTTCGTTGTTGTTGGTGGTGGTTTTTTTGTTTGTTTTTTACCTGAACCTGAAATATGATATGCAGGTGGATCCTAATTATTATGTGGGGAGGTGATATCATGGCAGAAGGACCAGAAAGCTGGATCAGGGAAGAGAGTAGCTCCCAAATATCATAATGGTGTATAAATATTGTTGACTATAAACCCCATTGATTTGATGTGATCTGGGGCCCATATTCAGCATATGAGCCTATGTGACCTCTGAGCTCACATTCTGTGGCCATAAGTAGGAACCTTCCAAGCTGTCCCAATATCAGGACCTATCTTGCTCAGGTGTAGCATATATTGTCCAGCATCCCTTCGGAGGATAGAACATTCTCTTCCATTGTTGATCCAAGTAGAGGGAAAGGTCCTATGGGGGCCCACAAAGGGGTATGCTGTATTGCTCTTGATAGAGATGACTGGTAACAATGGAGAGAGGGATTTATTTGAGGTCTAGGCCCATCATGTCTGTTTGGGAATCTCAACTCCCCAAATAGGGCCCCAGGTGATGGGATGGCCTGATAGTGACTAAAGAGTCATCATTAAAGTATGCCAGTCTCTTTCCCTTATTCAGATTTTTGCAGTCCTTGCTTTAATGAGGTTAGCTTTGGAGTGAGTGAGAGAACTGTAATAGGAAGTAGGTGAGGAGGGTATCTAAGTCTAAGTAGACACTATTTCATTATGAACTTTTTACTGACTCACTACAGACTATTATGTATTTTTTCTTTCAGGTATTTATTTTGCCCCAATTTGTGGATATATGTGCTCTATCTTATGGGACCTGGTCTATATTTAGGTTTTGAGACTTTGTTAGGAAGTGAACCTACTAGAATGGAATTAGAGAATCCTATGAAAGGAAAGGTCACACCTGAGTGATGAGGCTGAAGAGTTGACATTTCATGCCTGACATTTCTGGACACAGTCTGAAGCATGCTGAAGTGGTACTCCTTGTGTTGATTAGGTTGGAATATCATTTTGTATAAATTGAGAACATCATGTAGGAAAGTGAGCCTCACCCTAGAGGTTCCAGGACTGGGGAAATACAAGCTCTAAAGAGGAAGCAGGAAGATCCTGCTGTCTTAGGGTTTAAGAAGAAAATAGATTGTTATTACTATAATCACATTATTTGGCAATTGAAATACCCTTTTGTTAGGATCTGCTGTATCATGCACAACATTGCCATAATTTATGTCCTTTGAAATTATTTGCATATAGCTGTGCCACCAGTTGCTTATGTTCTCCCTGGTCTAAGCTTTTAAGAGAGTCAACATATCAAAGACTCAGCCTATGTATTAAAAAGACTCAGTCTGTGTTTAGAAAGTTTGAGACATTCAATCAATTTCCCCTCTTATATTAATTAAATAGTGATTTATATAACTACAAATTGATAGGAGTGTACATAAACACCATTCCCACCAACAAAAGACTGTGTCCCATCACCCCCTCATCCCCTCCCCTCCTCCCCATGAAGCTGAACATCCACCTACACCCTCAACCCAGGACTTTTACTTTCCTGCCCTACTCCAAATTCAGTCAAATCCTGCATTGAATTTACCTTTCTGCAATTCTTTCTCAACTTCTGTTTATGAATGGGATCATCCCATACTTATCTTTATCTTCGTGACTTAGCTCACTTAACATAATTCCCTCTAGCTCCATCCAAGGTGGGTCAGAGAAGATGGATAAATTGTTCTTAATAGCTGCCTAATATTCCATTGTGTATATATACCACAACTTTCTCAGCCACTCATCTGTTGTTGGGCACTTGGGTTGCTTCCACGTTTTAGCTATTACAAATTGTGCTGTTATGAACATGAGTGTACACATTATTTTTGGTTGAGTATTATGTAGTTCCTAGGAGATGGATTACTGAGTCATATGGAAGGTCCATGTTTAGGCCTGTGAGAGTTCTCCAGACAGCTCTCCACAGAGGCTGGACAAGTTTATGTTCCCACTAGCTGTGCTGAAGGTTTCCTCCATCCCCACAGCCTCTCTATCATTTGTTGCTGCTGTCCTTTTTGATGGATGCCATTCTCACAGATCTAAGGTGTTATCTCAGTGTTGTCTTTATTTGCATGTCTCTGACAGTCCGCGACCTGAAGCAATTTTTTCATGTGTTTGTTAGCCTTTTGGATCTCCTCTGTAGTGAATGTTCTGCTAACATCCTCTGACCATTTTTGGTTGGGGTCATTTGCTTTTTTGTTGCTAAGGTTGCTGATCTCTGTATATTTTGGCTATTAGTCTCTTGTTTGATGTATGGCATGGGAAGATATTCTCCCATTCTTTGGGGGGGTCTTTCCTTTGTGTGAAAGTTTCTTTGGGTGTGCAGAAACTTTTCGATTTGATGTAGTCCCACTTGTTTGTTTCTGCTTTAGTCTTCCTTGAAATTGGGTTTGTTTCATCAAAGATATCCTTGAGTTTTAGGTGGGAAAGTGTTCCACCAATGTTTTTTCTAATTATTTGACAGTTTCTGGTCTAACATCGATGTCCTTGATCCATATGGAGTTGATTTTTGTTTCTGGTGAGATAAGGTGGTTCAGTTTCATTCTTCTGCATGTTTCAACCCAGTTTTCCCAGCACCATTTATTGAAGAGAGCTTCCTTCCTCCATTTAATCCTTTGGGCCCCCTTATCAAAGATTAGATGTCCATAGGTGTGGGGGTTTAGTTTTGGGCTTTCAATTCTGTTCCACTGGTCTATGTGCCTATTTTTATTCCAGTACCAGGCTGTTTTGATGATGATGGCCTTATAAAATAGTTTGAAATCTGGGAGTGTGATGCCTCCATTTCTGTTTCTTTTCCTCAAGGTAGTTTTGGTGATTATAGGTATTTTCTGGTTCCAGGTAAGTGATTATAGCTTTTGTTCTATTCTCTTAAAGAAGCTTTGTGGAACTTTGATGGGTGTCATGTTAAATTTGTATATGACCCTGGGGATAATATTCATTTTTATGATATTTATTATTCCAATCCATGAGCATGGGATGTCTTTCCATTTCTTGGTATCAGTTTCTATTTCCATGAATAGTGGCTCACAGTTTTTAGTGCATAAGTCTTTCACTTCTTTGGTCAGCTTTATTCCTAGATATTTTATTGATTTTGCTGCAACAGTGAATGGGAGTGATTTCTGGATGTCTTCTTTAGAATTAGTGTTTGCAGAAAGAAATGCCATTCTTTTTTGTACATTGATTTTATAGCCTGTCACCTTGCTATATTGCATAATAACTTCCATTAAATTTCTGCTGGATTCTTTAGGTTTTTCTATGTATACTATCAGATTACCTGCAAATATTGAGAGCTTGACTTTTCCCCTTCCAATCTGTATGCCTTTGATTTCTTTCTCTTGCCTGATTGCTGTGGCAAGAACTTCCAATACTATATTGAAGATTTCTTTCAGCTATTGTCCACTGAGTATTATGTTGGCTGTATGTTTGCTAGATATAGACTCCACTATCTTGAGGAATTACCCATCTATTCCCATTTTGTAATGTTTTGATCATGAATGGGTCTTGTATTTTGTCAAAGGCTTTCTCTGCATCTATTGATATAATCATGTGGTATTTGGTTTTGCTTTTATTGATGTGTTGAATGACATTGACTGACTTACCTATGTTGAACCAGCCTTACATTCCTGGGATAAATCCCACTTGGTCGTGATGAACAATGTTTTTGATGTACTGCTGTATCTGATTGGCCAAGATCTTGTTCAATATTTTGGCATTTATGTTCATCAGAGATACTGGTCAGTAGTTTTCCTTTTTGTTGTGTCCCTGTCTGCTGTTGGTATCAGGGTTATGCTGGCTTCATAGAAGGTGGAAGGGAGTGTTCCTGTTTCTTAGGCCTTGTGGAAAATCTTTAGAAGTATAGGTATTAACTGTTTCCTGAGTTTTTGTTAATTCATTTATGAAGCTATCCAGTCCAGGATTTTTGGTGTTGGGAAGATTCTTAATAACTGTTTTGATTTGTCTGTGACTGGTGTATTTAGGTTTTGTAGTTTTTCTTGGTTCAGTTCTGGAAGGACATATGTTTCTAGGAATTGTTCCATTTCTTCCAGATTTTCTAGCTTGGTGGCTAATGGCTCTTCATAGAAGGTTCTCATGATTTTCTGGATTTCTGTGGTGTCAGTTGTGATATCTCCTCTATCGTTTACAATTCTATTTATTTGAGTCTTCTTTTTCTTTTCTTTTCTCTTTTCTTTCTTTCTTTCTTTTTTTTTTTTTTTTTTTTTTGGTGAGTCTGGCTAAGAGGTTATCAATCTTCTTTAATTTTTCAAAGAAGAAACATTTGGCTTCATTGATCTTTTGTATGATTCTCTTATTTGCAATGCTGTTTATGTCTGCTCTTATTGTAGTGATTTCCATCCTTCTGGTTGCTTTAGGGTTCCTTTTTGTTCCTCTTACTCTTACATGCAGTAAGGACTTTTATTTGAGCTTTTTTTTTTTTTTTTTTTGGAATCTAATGTGTGATTGTATGGCTATAAATTTCCATTCCGTCTCAGTACTGCTTTAGATGTGTCCCAAATATTTTGACAGATTGTGTCTTCATTTTCATTCATATCCAGGAACATTTCAATTTCTTGCTTGATTGCCTCTCTGACCCAGCGGTTCTTAAGCAGTATTTTATTGAGTTTCCAAATTCTGTGAATTTTAATAATTTTCTGTTTGTTGTTGAATGTTTGCTTTACTCCACTGTGGTCTGAGAAGATACTTGGGATTATTTCAATGCTCTTGAATTTGCTGATACTGTCTTTGTGGCCTAATATGTGGTCTATCCTTAAGGATGTGCTATGTGGATTTGAAAAGAATGTGTATTCCAGTTTTGGGGGGTGAAGGATTCTGAAAATGTCCTGGAGGTCTAGTCTTTCCATCTCTTCATTTAATTTTGTTTCTTTGTTGACACTCTGCTTCGTTGATCTAAGTATGAGAGTGGGGTGTTAAAGTCTCCCACTATGATTGTATCACTATTGATGTATTTTTGTAGTTCTTTCAATAGGTATTTGATGTATTTATATGGGGAACTCATTGGGTGCATAGATGTTAATAATTGTTAAATCTTCTTGGTTGATGGATCCTGTAGTCATTATGTAATGACCTTGCCTATCTTTTATTTCTTTATTTAACTTAAAGTCTATTGTGTCTGAGAAGAGAATGCCTGTTCCTGCCTTTTTTGTGGTCCATTAGCCTATAGGATAATTTTCCATCCCTTCACTTTAAGCCTGTGTTTGTCTTGTTGGGTCAGGTGGGATTCTTGCAAGCAGGATATGATTGGGTTGTGTTTTCTGATCCATCCTCCCACTCTGTGCCTTTTGATGGGTGAACTTAAGTCATTGACAATTATTGATTTAATAATTATTGATTATTGAACTTAAGTCATTGACAATTATTGATTTAATGTATTGTAGTTTCATTATTCTACTTTTTTAAAAATTTCATCTTATATATGGCAAGTACTCTGGTGATGTTCTTGTTTGTAATAGATCTTTTAGAACCTCTTTCAGGGCAGGCTTGGTGATGGTTGCATCCTTTAACTGTTGTCTGTCTAAGAAGGTTTTGATCCCTCCATCCAATTTTAATAAAAATCTTGCAAGATATATTATTCTTGGTTGAAACTCTTTTTCATTCAGGGCTCAATAGATATCCTGCCATTCTCTTCTGGCTTTTAGGGTTTGAGTGGAGAAATCTGCTGATAATCCTATGGGTTTTCCCCTGTATGTGACTTTTTGTTTTTTCTTGAGCCTTTAGCATCCTTTCTTTATCCCTACTTCTTATCATTGTAACTGTGATATGTCTTGGGTTGATTCTGTTTGGGACTCTCTGAGCCTCTTGAATTTTAATGTCCTTTATGTTGTTTAGGTCTGGGAAGTTTTCTTCTTTAATTTCCTCTAGAATGTTTCCTTCCCCTTCATCTCTTTCTTCCTCTGGCAGGCCAATTATACAAACGTAACTTCTTTTGAGATCATCCCATATGTCTCTCTTGTTATTTTCATTGTTTCTTGATCTCTTTTTGAGCTCATTTCCCTCTTTCTTTGATTTCTCTAGCTCATCCTGTGTCTGGCTAATTCTGTTTTCTGCTTCTGTTAGACTGCTTTCCCTTCCTTCAGCTTCCTTATTTAGTTCAGTTATAGTATTAGCTTGTTCTGCTAATGGACCTTTTAGTTCAGCAATTTCAACTTTCAGTTCTCTAGTTACCTCGGGGTAACTTGTGTTTTCCTTGAGGGTCTCATCTGTTATTTTCCTAATTCTGATTAGCCTTTTCTTCCATAGTCGTCTTCATTTCTGAGATTATTAGGTTTATTGTTGCTTGCACACTTTTCTTATCTATGGTTACTTCTGACTGAATTGGAGTTTCTACTGGGGTCCTGTCTTGAATCATTGTGGTAGCAGTTTTATTTGCTTTTGATTCAACAATTTTTTATTGATTTTTTTTTATTTTTCTGTTCTGTCATTCTTCAATTGTTGTGTTTTGAGTACAAGCCACACTATATTAAATACCTTTATGACAAATGTAGTCATCCAACCTCATAAATTACAACAATAGTAACTTAAGCAAGGATTCGTGCAGTTCAACCCATATCCATTAGCCAAACAACAGCTCCAGTCCATGAAAAAATAGCAACCAAATCTAAAGGAAAAGAAAGAAAAAGGAAAAAAAGGAAAGCAAGAATAGACAATTATGCAAATCTACTGTCCACTGAAAATTCTAGGGATAGCAAAAGGAGAAAGGGAAATAGAGAAGAGAAACACACACACACACAGAGTACACTCTAAATAATTCACAAATGTGTATCAAACAATTCAGAAATCAAAAGAAGGAAGAAGAAAGAAAATAAGACAAGAAATAAAAAAAAAGCAGTGAATTGCAAGTTTTTTTTTTTTTTAATTAGCTAGGAGTAGGGAGAAAAGAGAGTGGAGTGAAGATATGTACATAGAAAAAGTTCCTCTCACACTGAATAGGACACCCAGTCACCTAGCAATGGAAAAAACAACAACAGATAATTTTGATCAACCCGAAGAAGGGACACACATCGTATATTATAAAAGTAATAATAGAATAGAATACAGTGAAAAACCCTAACAGTCAGTATGCAGCTTGGATTGCTCAAATTGGCTGCAGGCAGCCTGAGCAAAGACAGCCAATCATAAGAAGTATAAAAAAAAAAAAAAAAAAAAACCCTCTAGGTTGTCTTTCCCAAGCAGGGGTTGGTCAGGTATTTTGTCACTCAAATAGAGCTCCAGCCACTTAGAAGAGAGAGAGAGAGACAGAGAGAGAGAGAGAGATTAAGAGAGAAGTAACACAAAAAGTAAAAGTACCCCTGATGGGCCAGGTATCTTGGTAAAGAAAAGACCTCAGTGGGGAGCCTGCTAGGAGTGGCTGTCCAGCCCCTGGGACTGGTTCTGGGCTTGGGGGAAGGGTTTAGCTTCAGAAATAATAAAAAGATTTTCTTTCTCTTTCCCCCTGGCCTCTGTTTTCTAACCCAAGAGTGGTCTCACCCTTAGGACCCCTTATTCACCCTCCTACTAAAGTCCCAGTATTTTACCCTATCCAGAGAATCCCAGTCACAAGCTACTGATTGTTGCAGCTCATGCCAGCTGCTGCTTGCAAGTCGCCATCTTGGCTCTGCCCTATGTCTACTATTTTATGGATGATGTGCACCTTGGAAAATTTAATGAACTTTTCTCCTATATATATTTTCTACATGGAAATAGCTATATGTATCTTGAAGGTTTTATAACTATCAGGCATGGTCTAAGAAATGCTCCATTGTAAACAACATGCTTCTAGTAAACCCAAGTAATGTTGTGCTCATGTCAGATGATGTTGACCATCTCCTACAAGTTATTTGAGATCAGTGATCTGAATATAAGAGCAAAATGATTGTGCTCTGAGCTTCAGATCTCTGAGCTTGATATATTTTCCATCCTTCTTGGACCAACAGGTTAGGTGGGACAGATCCTTCTGATGGTGACAAGCATAGATATGTAAGAGGAATGTGTGGTGTCTCTTGAAGCCTCCTATTCTCATAACTAACACATGTTGGCTTCTACTCAGACAACTGGCCAAAAACAAATCTCATAGTCATGGGCAAGTTAGAAAGCACTTTGTTGACAATGAGGTTGCATAGCAAAGATGTGGTTACAGAGAGGGGTGAAAAAGTGAGACTAACACTTTCTTATAAAAGAAAAGCAATTGTGTGGAGTTGTACCCCTCTTATGGTTTCTGTCAGTGTTTTCTTTTTATAAATAAAAAAATTTAAAAAAGAAAAGAAAAACAATAAATATGTATCTTCCCAAATATCTTCCTACAATATACCTACGATGCTGGACTTCCTACAATGTAACTAGGATAGTGACTGCTTAGACAACTAAGCAACACTTGACGGGAATGATAGAGCAAGTCTGAGAATACACAGAGGACCAAGACCTGAATTTCAGGATTACTATTGCAGATATATTCAGGTCCTATGTAATGACTAGACTCAAAGTATCACCATGGTGGGGCTGAAATTGAGATGGAACCCCTGTCTGTCACAATGGTCATAGTTGATGGTAAAATTTTACATGAGAAGGAAATAAAAGTTTTAAGTTCAAACCCCTTCACCAAAGTCAACAAGGTACCTTAAAGTGATGTGGTTACCTCCAGTCCCATCCGAAGGACACAATATCATTTTTGTAATTGCTAATTGTACTCCACTGTATATGTCCCATAAGTTCTTTATCCAGTCATTTATTGATGGGTATTTAGGTTACCTGAAACAAGTTGCTTGAAAGTGTGAGTGTATTTATTTGACTTAGTTTAATAAATCTGTATACTTTTTAACAATAATAATAATAAATATACTTCATTGCATCCTTAATCTCTCTGGATACTATGCTATGCACCGTGCATGTATTGTTGTATTAAATTTTGGCTAAAAAAAAAAAAGACAGTCAAACAAAGCCCTGCAGTCCTTAAGGGATACTTGTACTCAAGGTTTATAGATGAGGAACTGGAGCTTGGAAAATTAGGAAAATGTTCAATACCCAAAACTCACATCAGGAATAAGTGATGGAATGGAAATTTAAGCCCTTATGGGTTCCTTCTCTAAGTCCATACTCACTATACCTAGAGTGTCTGAGATAACATAAGCAAGTATAGGAAAAGATATCATGGATCTGGGTGGTGAAACACCTGGTTGAGTGCACACTTCAGAATAAATAGGTGGGGGTGGATAGAAAAAGCTAGTCCTTTTGATTACCTCAAATATGAATTTTCTTGGTAATAAAATCATTTCTTAATGAATGACCTATGTCAATAAACAGGATGTGATAAGGTTTAGTAAAGAAGAAGAAAAAGGAACTCTGTTACACTGCTGGTGTGAAGACAACTGATACAGCCATTAAGGAGAATAATATTGAGACTCCTTAAATAGACAAAAATGGAAATGCCTGATGATTCAGTAATACCACCCTTAGGCATTTACTCAACATACATGAAAACACTCATAATGTACCCCATACTAATATCTGTATTAGTCTTAGTATCCAAAATTTGGGAGTAACCTGAATGTCCATCAATAGATGATTGGATAAAGAACTTGTGAGTCATTTAAAGTAGAGTACAATTAGCAATTACAAGAATGATACTGTGCTCTATGATGGGATTGGAGATAATTATGCTTAGTGAAATATGGAACTTAAAGACAACTGTCAGATAGATTTACTCATGTGTTGAGTATAGAGAACTGAAACATAGCAAGGAGAAGAAGGAGGAAGAGGATGAGGAGGGAGAAATGAAGGAAGGAAGAAAGAATAAGAAAGAAAGTCAACCTATTTCTAGGACCTTGAGAAAGCTTTGGTGATTATGTTTGGAAGTGGTAGACACAGAACTTTGGAGGTGGGGATGGTGTAGAACTATTTTCTTTTCTATTATTATTATTTTTATTATTATTATTATTTGCCTCCAGAGTTATTGCTGGGGCTTGGTGTCTGCACCAAGAATCCTCTGCTCCAAGACACCATTTCCCCCATCTTTGTTGCCCTTGTTGTTGTACTTGTTGTTTTTATTGTTGTTGTTATAGCTGTTATTGGTGTTGTATAGGACAGAGAGAAATAGAGAGAGGAGGGGAAGGCAGAGAGGTGGAGAGGCAGATAGACACCTGCAGACCTGCTTCACTGCTTGTGAAACAACTTCCTTGCAGGTGGGGAACCAGGGACGCTCGAACCAGTATTCTTACTCTGGTCCTTGTGCTTTGCGCCATGTGTGCTTAACCCACTGTGCTACCGCCTGGCTCCTAAAACTATTATCTTTTGATCTTGTAAGTAAATCACTATTAAAACACTTTTATCTTTAATTTTTTAAATTTTTATTTATAAAATGGAAATATTGACAAGACCCCTTTTTTAAAATCACCTGTCCTTATCTCTAGAAGAGCCAAATTATGTCGGATTTCCTCTATAATCCTTGCCTCTTTATCCTACGAATGTTGCTCTTTATGGTGTACAATTTACCTGGTTGTACATTTTATAAAATGAGTTGATATCTGATCAGAGAAGTTTTCATTCCATTCCCACTAGCAAAATAATTCAGAGAGTACACTTTCAGTGTTCTTGCCACACTTCCCTCTCTACCTGGACATCTAAGAAATTATTTTCATTATCATTACCTGTCTTTTTCACTAACCAGCACCATGTTTTGAGGAAGGAGCAATGCCCATTGTGTACACCTACAGATAAAATGCTCAACAGTGGTATTGGATGGGGAGTTCCAATTATCAAGATAGTTCTCCATTCCAAGAGATACAAGTCTACTAACATAGCAATGGCATCTCTCATGTTTAAGATGCTTGCTCTGTATGAGGAAATGTGAGACAGATTTTAACATGCCATTCAATCCATGAACAGTTTTATGAATTTGGAACCACAAGTTCTACTTTAACACTGGGGAAACAGGTTTGGAGCAGTTGAGTGGTTTGCCCAATTTCATAGCCTATAAAAAAAAGATAGCTAACATTCCAAAATATGACAGGTTCCATAGCTTTACCATAGTCATGCTTTACCATTAAAGTGGCAATAAATTCACTGATATGTCTTTGACCTAGCCTATTAAAATAAGTAATCCATTCTTCCCCCTGAACAATACTTATTTTTGTGGTATGAATTTTAGTCTGCCCTGTGGAAATCTCTTAGGTCCTATGGAATAGGAATTTGTAAGGATAAAATTCACTGGAAGAGGTTGAAGTGCTTTTCAAACTGAAGAGTGCAATTCCAATTATTATCGCATCCATCTCATTGAAGCCCAATTCATTTACATTTAAAACTACAAGGCAATGGGCAGGAAGGAGTCTTAGAGACCATCTGTGTCCTGGCTAACGACTGTGGGACTAGCTGCAGAGAGCCTGTAAAGTGTTGTGATTTTAACAGAACAAAAGAAATATATCATTCATATAATTCCATCATTCAAACTCAAAGCAGTTCTGTAGTCGAAATGATGACACCTCCCCCCTGCCCCCGGCAAATGCACACACACAAGTCTGCAGTACCAACGGAAAGGCCCAAGATTGTATATGTAAGAAAAATTTGTTTCCAAGTTTTCCAATTTATATTTGTTGCTGTTTGTTCATTTGTCTTGTCTGCAAGCACTTGCTGAAAGATAAGCACTGTCAGGCACCAAAGGTTTAAGAAATATATGTGGGAGGGGGAACGAAAAAGTGAGGAGAAAATTCTATTCATCAAGTTTTTATCCCTGAAAATTGGGTAGACGTGTATATAAGTTTAAATTCGTTCTACTGGTGATGGAGCATTGTAAACTGGCTTTAAAAAAAGCAAAGCAAACTAGAATACTCTTTTCTTTTTTGTGGAAATGCACTCATATCAAACATCAAATTCAGTGGCTGGACTCTCAGAACTTTCAAATTCCATACCTTTTTAAAATATTTATACTAGATCTTCCCAGTTGGGTTTACTTGAGGAATGTCTTCTCCTTTTACCAGCCCCCATACCAACCCCATCACACACA